>NC_056731.1:1125563286-1125598286 GCF_019279795.1 Protopterus annectens | reverse complement strand
ATTTGCACTGCATTTATTACTGTTTTCTTGACCTCAACTCACTGTGACCTCTGGAATACACTATAGTGATTCATTGCTGAATGTGAAAGGGCTGAGATGAAAATCAGACATCATGGCTCTCTTCTGAAAATGCTTGGATTGCTCTCTATAGGTGACAGGAAGCATCTATCTCAAATGGAAGAGGCGAAGTTAATAATGCTGGGGACATTCTGAAAGTGTGTATTTCCCTTTGGCTCCTCTCATGGGAGGCATGCCAGCCATGGCCAATTGGGAAAAATCATTACAACAAATTCAGAGAGATTACTTGTCACCTTGTCCAGGAATGCCTCCAGATTGCCCAGGATAAAGCTGGGGGGGGGGGGGTCTGGATAAAGAAAAATGTTTGGTCTGCCATGCTTTTCTGGCTATTAACACTCACCCCTACCAGAACAAGTGGTTTATGAAACTGATGAAGAAATGCAGAGAGATAATGAGGAGAAAGAATACAAAAGAGAGGGTGCCTGTAGAATGTCTCTGTTTCTCTATAAAAGTAGATGTTATTGCCAAACCACTATTGTTTTAACTCTTATTTTTAGAGCAATGTAGATATGCATAGTTAAGAAAGATCCAATGAATTCTGTATGCTTACTGGATGTGAAATGTGAAGGGGGACACGGTGACCATCTAGTTGGCAGGCACTCAAGTGCATCAGCCTATCAAGGGCAAAAGGCATAGTAGTGCCCTTTGAAATTGAAATTAAATGATCAGAATATTCTTTCAAAAGTCAACAAAGCACACCACAATGGTTGTATCTGAACAGGGGAGCAGAGTCATGTATTAATGTTTGAATGTACTACTTTAGATAAATATGCACTTTTTTAGATTAAACAATGCCCAGATCATGTAAACAAGGATTTAGCTGGAAACTGATGTTCTAAGGCTTTATAATGTTATATGGCAAAATTGAATTCTGGACAGCTTTTAAAGCATTAAACTTGTAAATTCCATGGGGTATGTCTGCAGAATGTTTTGTTATTGAACAAAAAAAGTAGATATCGTTACAACAGGAAGAATTGCTTGAATGCAGACAAGTGCATATACATTCACACACACACACACACACACACACACACACACACACACACACACACACACACACACACACACACACACACACACACACACCATAATTATGGTACAACATTTTTGAGTACCTATTTTCTTCACAACAGCTGACTTTATGAAGTTCAAAACACTCATTTTTGATGGATTTGGCTCTTTTAGTAATCACTTTTTTCCAAATGGCTGCGGGCTTTTATATCTAAGATTCTGTCTCATCAGCATTTCAGAACATAAAGCTTGCTCTTTCTTGACTAGACTCTTTAAGTACTCTTACCTCTTGTATGGCATCAGGAATAACAAGATCATAGGATCATATGAGGTTACTAGGCTATCGACCCGAAGGTCATTTCAAGCCGAGCCATTTCATCCCAATGTAATACCATAGATATGTCCAGGAGGGTTGTGACTGCTATTTCTGCTAAGAATTTACGGTGCCCCATCCACTTGTCCAGGTTCCTTTTGAACAGTGTCATAGAGGTGCTCTGCTTCACATGAATTGGGAGCCTATTCCAAAGATGTTGCATAATCTGGTATGGCTGCATATGAGATGCTGCATTACCATATAGCATATTAAATTCTCAGAACAACAATAACCCAGTTGCTTCTTCTCTTCTTATGAACACTATTTATCTTTCTCTTATTTTTTTCCTCTTTGTATGAACATTCTTTATGTGGACTATGCCTCCGTTTCCAGTTTCTTTGTCACTCATGGTCCCTGCTCTCCTACATGTTGTGATCGCTTCTGTTATAACATGGCTTCTTATACATGGACCCACCCCTTACAAATCACATACCTGGCATGTTTGTATCCCTGTCATGGATTTCTGTTTACCACATTTCTGCTACTGCCACAGCATCAAAACACTAATTTAGTCAATTGCTTGTCTAGACTGTGGGTGGGTAATGGTATTCAATGCCTGTCATTTTTTTGTTTTATACAACCTCATTTAATTCATCTACAGATATAGATATTAGTGTAGATCTCTAGTTTACTACTAATCATGTCTTGATAATGGTCACAATATTGGAATTTACACTACTCTGATGACTAAATATGTATTTACCTAAAAGTATTTTAACCTAAATATTACAGATAAAACACATAAATGAAATAAAATTTGTTTTGGAGGAGAGTCCAAGATTTTCCTAATATTTTTCCATATCTCTTCCTTTTGCCGGTTTCAGTGTTTGTCAGTGAAACTCTTAATCCTGTTACCTTAGATTCTAGTCTTCCCAACCCAGATTGATGCAGCCCATAATACCATAATCATATGCCTTCATTACTTCAAGGGCATTACAATCCTTAAATAAAGCCAAGACTCTTAGCCTTGCATTAGCTTTCCAGGTACTTGATAAACTCCATGATGCAATGCATCAGGCATGCCCTTTACCTCTCTGTTATTTTCCATCCTTAATCCTATTTCCTAATAATTGAATCCTTCCACAGAAGATGTTCCCTTCACCTCTGGGGTGTGTTGTCTACCTCCTGTGATTCCCAGCTGATATGATTCTTAGTAACATCCTTTACCTTGACTTTTGATGTAGCCTCTGGAGGTCCTATCTGTGTGCTGTGGCAGTGCACAAACCATGGCAAGGGACATTTGAAGGGATATACCTCTGCTGCACCACTCTCACCCGCTTAGTATTCACTGCAGTCCATCTGTTCCTCCTCCTTGGCACCTTGTTTAGTACCGCTAATGAACATACAAGCATCTCGGTGGGAAATTATGTCCAGTCCTACCCTACGATGAGCTATCTGCCTACAGAGAAGAAACATGACTCCTATTCAAGTAGATCTTTCTTAGGAATGCTGCCCCCAGTCAGTGCAATGCACAACAATTATATCGTTGTCTTCCCCTCCTTAGGGTTACTTTACTGCTGTCTTGCCAGCTTATCAGTTTATTTTCTAGAAAATAAATTTATTTTCTTTACTAGGATTTGCACCTTGAGAAAATAGTTAAAAGAAGTGTCAACATTACTGACCTCTGCAAAGAACTGACTTGGCTCCAGGCAGGAAACATTTGTAAATCTGTTGAAGCCTGCCATAAAAATGTATCTGGTTATGGTACAACTAGAAGGGTGAAGAGGATGGGAAGAAATCTGTACAACAGACTTTGAACCGAAACATAACAAAGAAAGTCAT
The DNA here is from genome assembly GCF_019279795.1 of Protopterus annectens. NCBI lineage: Eukaryota > Metazoa > Chordata > Ceratodontiformes > Protopteridae > Protopterus > Protopterus annectens. Next base: position 1,125,595,042 of record NC_056731.1, on the reverse strand, counting down.
ATGCAAATGAGAAAAAAATATCTCAGCAGAAATCAGAAAAGTGCAGATGCAATGGGACAAAATAAGAGTAAATGTTCAGCAGTGCTATTTTGTGAATTTGATATCCTCTAATATTTTGTACATTCTCTACAAAAGCATGTTTTTGTCAGAAACTTGGAATAAAAATGTATGTTTTTAAATAGTCTGCAATAACACAGTCTGAAACTCAGAATCAGAATTTATGTATGTAAAAACATCCTGCAATATAATAGACATACCTCATATTTTCTGTGAAACACTGAAGGGCGTAACACCCTTCAGCTCAAAGTCAAACCCTGGCCCATCAGACACTTGGATGACATCATCTCGTAATCCCTGCATTCCCACCATAGTACTTTCTTAAAAACTGGCAGACTGAAAATAGGTATTTTCTAAATATCACAGTTTTGCATTTAAAGAAATGTTAAAACATATATTACAGATCTAGAGTTGTATGATTATGCTAAATATCTTTTACAAGACTGCTTTAATGTAGGTGCACTGAACTAGTTTTAAATAATTCACGGCATAGTTAAAACCTTACTATGCTCGTCAAAAGGGAGTACTATAGTGGAATATTAACCAGACGTTCTTCAGTGCATTCCGACTCTCCCAAGCAGCTCTCACAAAGAAGGTTTTCCTTATATAAGATCACTTTTTTGACGTACTGTGTCTTGTGTTTCTGATATTTACAGATTTGTGTATGAATTCTAAAACCTGTACTGAAAGATTATAACTCTTAGTCAATGAAGATTTTAGTATTATTTTTCTGTAGCCTTTGTGTACATGTCATGCCTAAAAAAGGACCAAATGATCTGCCTGGTCAAAAGAAATAAATAAAATAGCATTTATAATATTAGAATTGTGCTTAAAGTTACCACAGTTTTCTTCATCATACCCAGATAAGCATTTTACATCTGAGGTAATGGATTTAAGCAATAACCGATGATGTGGAGTGGAATATTGAAGATTTACCCACGGTTGGTGTGGTTTAATCACGACGGCGAAGCCCAAGTGATTAAATAAAGCCAACGTGGGTAAATTTCAATACACCACAACCACGGAGTCGGTTACTGCTATTATACAATGACATTATTTAAGAAAAAAAATACTTACTTTTCATAAGTAATGTCTTTGTATAACGGTGCCGTACTGTTCTTCCGCGGCTGGTGGTATCCTGCTACCTTGTTTTGATGTACTGCGCATGCGTATGGGACTTGCATTCCTACCAGATCTCTTAACTGTACAGATTTTTGCAGAATGTGCAGATTTTTGCCTTATATTTTTGGTCCGTTTTTCATAAAATTGTGGGTTTCTGTCAAATTAGTGGCAAATTATTAAATACTGAAGTTAGAAAATAATGACAGACATTTGAGTTTTAGACTTCATACCCTTCAGAAAAATCATGCTAAAGCAAAACTTGTTATTTTGTCAACTTTTTTATGGCTTTGTCCAGATTTCTTACTCTTAGAGGTTGAGAGGTATGGTTCCCACGCATACCCAGTACATCAATGCTTTGAAAAGGAAGCAATGGAGAAAAGAAAGTCTCAGCTGCTCTGTTTTTGTTTTCTTTTTTTTTTAATTAAAAAAAGTTTTGGCTACATTAGAGGTTGGAGAAAGAGACAGAGTGGAGGAAATGCAAAGAAAATCAGGTACGTTTCCTTAGTTTTAAATAACGTACCTGATTTTCTTTGTATTTCCTCCATACTGTCTCTCTGGTATGTAAGGAGTCCAGACTATAGATGTTTTTTTCATTTTTTTTGTTTAAAAAAAAAGTTATGGAATATAAGAATGGAAAGAAGTCCAGGTGACCGGACCTTTTTCTGTTGGTATATTCTAGGATTTACAGCGGGCACACTGGTTGGGCTGGCCAGTCAGTGTGCTCGTTTTCTTATATTAATGGCCAGTCATCGTATAATTTGCTTTAGCCAATAAAAGCATTATGGCAGCTTAAGAGAGTTATATTTTTGTGTTTAACTGAAAACATTGACACCCATCTCACCTCTTCAAATTATAAGATAGAAAACAAGGGAGTTTATATTGTTTCTGTTATTACCTGGATTAGAATGCCACAATAAAACAGTAGCAGGAATCAAACTTTTGAAACAATACAACTGTTTTCTATGAGTTAGCAAGTGAGTGAGAGCACTTGTGAGAGGCTGTGCTGAGCTTACAGGTGAAAGAAAACCTCACATCATATGCTCTGATGTTCTATTAAGTGCTCCCTGTGTTCCAAATCTCAACACAGAAGCAGGACTAATGTTGTTGTCTTTCGGCTTTTCCTGGTTAGGGGTCGCCACAGCAGAACTCCGGTCTGCTAATGATTGGCAGTAGATTTTCACGAACGCCGAGGTGCCCGCTCGATGTCCAACCTTCAACGAAGGAACACACATTTACGCATGTCTTTCGAACATCACCCAATCGCGGGGAGGACATGCAGACTCCACACAGAAGGCACTCCCCGCACTCCAGCCGAGAATCGAACGGGAGAACTTCTTGCTGTGAGGCAACAATGCTTCCGCTGCACCACCACGGCAGGACTAATACTTGAATAAAATTAACAGCTCTCACCTTGCTACACTTATTCTGCAAAGTAGATGCAACATCTAATGTAATGAAAATAGTTTACAAATGTTAACTGTCTGTTAGCTGCATCAGTTTCGTGGTAAGTATTACATGTCTAACCTAACCTATCCAGTTAACTGAAAAAATATGGAAGTTCTAGTTCATAATAACTTGCTGGATGTTTTTAGGAATAGTAACTGATTAAAGAATGTTCGAAGTTTGTGGATTCTTTCATGAGTGATTATTCTAATGTTATCTAATAACTAAAACTGTTATCAAAAGCCATATCAACACTGTTTAATGAGCCTCTGTACAGGTTTTGTACCAAGTGAATGGAGAACAGCTACAGTTATTCATCTACATAAGGGAGGACCTTCCACAAATCCAGGCAATTACAAACACATAAGTCTGACTAGCCTCATAATGCAAATCCATTTAAAGACTTATCATGGAATTAATCAATCAGGACATAGGGAATTTCTAAACACTGGACCTATCTCTGTGTGGATTCATCAAGGGCAGGTCATGCTTACTTAATTTGGAGGATTTTTTTGAAAAGATTGCTAAAGCAGCCGATGAAGGCAAAATGGTACACACCACATATCTTGATCTGGCCAAAGCTTTTGACACAATTTCCCACTCAGGCATAGTAGAAAAGCTAAATAAACTGGGATTAAACCCCTATGGCACCAGCTGGATTGCCAACTGACTCACAGATAGGATGCAGATAACCAAAATATGGGAAATTACCTCCACAAAGAGATCAGACACCCATGAAGTCCCCTAGGGCTCTGTGCTGGGACCTGTTATGTTTGGTATCTATTTTTTTGAAGTAAAAGCCAATACCAAAAAGCACTGGCTGACTAAGTTTGCAGATGACTGCAAGCTTGCAGCAGTCATTGAATCCCCAAATGACTTAGCCATCCTGGCAAGAAGGTTTTTCTGAAATACATAACTGGTGCCAAAATCATGGACTGAAACTACCAAAAATGCATTATTCTATCCTTTGGGAAGTTATCTACCTTAGAGAACTACCACATTGACAATATGCCCCTAAGAGTTGACCCAGTTGTTCAGGATTTGGGAATTTATGTGGACATTGACCTAATCTTTGACCAACATGTGTGAATTTTTGTAAGAAATTCCTTCTATATTGCACAGCTTATAAATAATGAGATTGTGTTTAGATCTAGGGGTATCATTGTCCCCCTTTACGCAGCCCTCATTTAGGCCAGTCATTGAATATAATGTCCCTTTGGCATGTATTTGTCCAGGCACATGCAATAACTGGAATGCCCACAGAGATGTTTTACTAAAAGGATACAAGGCCTAAACAGCATGTCCTACAGGGACTAACTCAAAGCCCTGTCACTATACTTGGTATCCTACAGACTGCTAAGAGGTGAGCTGAGTCTGAAATACAAGACATTCTCCTCCCGATGGATTTACTGTTCATCAGCAAGTCAAATGGCATCAGAAGTACTTGGTCTAGGGATCTAAACCTCTTCTCAAATATTAACCGAATAGTTTGGAGGGACAGGTATATCTCACAGAGCATACTGCTGCTGTGGAACAGAGTCCTCGTCCACATAAAACAAAATTCATCCCTGTCCATAATCAAGCACAACTTAGATCTGTGGCTGGGAAATATAAAAGTTACACCAGGACTGCCCCCTGTACTACTAATGGATGGAGGCAACTCCTAAATCCTTTATCCCATACATGGGTCCCCTCAAATTATCTATGGTGTGATCCCATTAGGAGTAATATATAACTATAGACCATGGGATGGTTAAGGCTAATCTATAACCAAATGGGCTAGGTTATTTTTTTTTTTCAAACTCCATTACTGAATTCTCACTTGTGACATAGGCAAATTTACATTCATATAAAAGTAATCAAACTATACTAAAATAACAAACATTATACTTCACATATATTGTTATATATCATATAACCTAAGCAACATTACATAAATTACCCAATTTCTGCTTTATTCTTTAATAAAGAAACATCTTTAGTAAACCATCACTTACTACATAAGCAATCATACATTTACATAAATGAAAACAAACCACACCAACGCAATCCTAGTTGCAAGCATTTAAAATCACAAACCATACTGACACACTCCCAGTTGCAAACAATATACATCACTTATAATCTACCCAATCTTTCTCACTCACGTAGCTCATTTAAGTCCTACAATCTTTTATACCTCATTCCTCCCTTGTATGTATTGTTCCCACAATTCCCATTTTTTCTATGTAGTTTGTTCCTACCCTTTTCTAAAGATCTCAGTTCCAGTTGTTTTATCTCTGTTATTATATTCACTGCTTCCAGTATAGTTTTTGGCAGCCATCATTATTAGACACAGCAAGGTTTTACCATGTCTAGGCAATTCCTATTCTGTATCATAGTTCACAAAAATCATCTCCCTCTTCAGACCAATCTGTCCACCTAGCATCTCCGATAGTGCATCCTCCAGGGAATCCTTAAAGTCTGCCAACTCACCGCACTCCCAGAAAATATGTTCCCAATTGGGTTAACTTTAGTTAATCGACAGCCCACTCCATTGAAACCAACTTCACAGAAACGGCAGAACATTGACAATGGGAGAGCCGACGTTTCCCACAAAGTAAGTAACCATTTGGCCATCCTGAATTCAACAACTACCAGTAAAACAAACCCACCGATGTGGGGGGCTATGCCCCCACCCCCTTCATAAATATTCCAACTCTGAGAACGCACTGCCGTGGGGGTAAGGGGCAAAGTTCAGGTTGATGGCCAAACAGTTACTTACCGTGTGGGAAACATCGGCTCTCCCATTGTCGATGTTCTGCCGTGTCGGTAAAGTTGGTTTCGATGGAGTGGGCTGTTGATTAACTAAAGGTAACCCTCCCAATTACCTCTTTTTTTCCCCTTCGCACATCCAACATTTGCTGTCTGCCTGAGGAAAAATTCTCCGGAGTCTACTTGGGGTATAAAAATAGCCATGTAAACATTTCCAGGCAAAAATCCTAAATCTTCTAGATTTTGTTTTATGTTTGGGAGACATACCTATATCCTCCCATTGTTTCTTTGTGAATTGCTTTTCCAATTTTTCTTCCTAATCCTTTCTAAGCTCCTCTGATTGATTCTTATAGTAATCATGCAATATTTTATACTTTCTACTGAACTGATTATTCCTTTTTAATGGCAGCTTCTGTTCTAAAAACTCTACTATTGCTGATCTTTTGTTTAGGAGATCTCTATTTCATTCTCTTTGCCTATACTCTGATATCAATCCCTGATAGGGAAGGCAACCTCTAACCTGTAGTCCAAATAAATTATTGGTGTCTTCCTATTTTATCATCTTTTAAGTGTCAATTAAGTGTAATTGTTTAATGTGTTTTAGTATATATTAGTGGTACTATGTCACCAATCTGATGAAGTAATTTCCTTGGGACGAAACCTGGGTTATTGGTGATTCTGGTGCTGCTATTTTGGAGTGTTCACTGTTTTTATGCGTTTGGAATAAACCTGCTTTTAACATCTTGGGCAGTTTGGATATCGTTCATTCAGATTATTCTATCATCTTTCCCTCTCTACTTATTTACTCCAAATATCTTGGTTTCTTTGCCAGTTTTCTCCGATAAATTCCAGTCCCCTTTTTCCTACAGTCTGTATCCCTAATTGCAGTCATCCCTATTGGCAGAATCTCCTATCTCCATTCTCGTGTTGGTTTAGTTCTTAGAATACTTTCTGCTACTTTATGAATATAATATTCTGTATGATTATTGTTATTCTCCTTAAAGGCCCACATCCAAAATCCCAGTTTCTCCTTGTTTCTTGAGCGTCCCTCCTGTTTCATCATCATCCCTTTCCACTTTGACTTATAGCTTTCTGCTTGTGCTATCTACAGAAGTTTTAACTGTGTAGCTCTGAAATACCCCTTTTAACTGGGTAATCCCAATCCGCTCTGCTCTAGTGGAAGAATTTATCTCACTTACCTTTTGCCATCTTACCCTCCCAGATAAAGTCCTTCAGCTCTTTATTAATTGCTATCCACAACTTCTTTGGTTGATAAAAATGTGCTTGACCCGTGCATAAGACTAAAGGAACTAAAAACATTTTAACTGCTTGTATCTTACTATCCATATCCATATAACTAAAACATTTTAACTGCTTGTATCTTACTATCCATATCCATATAACTAAAACATTTTAACTGCTTGTATCTTACTATCCATATCCATATAACTAAAAACATTTTAACTGCTTGTATCTTACTATCCATATCCATATAACTAAAAGCATTTTAACTGCTTGTATCTTACTATCCATATCCATATAACTAAAAGCATTTTAACTGCTTGTATCTTACTATCCATATCCATATAACTAAAAACATTTTAACTGCTTGTATCTTACTATCCATATCCATATAACTAAAAACATTTTAACTGCTTGTATCTTACTATCCATATCCATATAACTAAAAGCATTTTAACTGCTTGTATCTTACTATCCATATCCATATAACTAAAAACATTTTAACTGCTTGTATCTTACTATCCATATCCATATAACTAAAAACATTTTAACTGCTTGTATCTTACTATCCATATCCATATAACAAAGCTTCCATTTTCTCAGTAAATGGGCTAGGTTATTTTGAGCACAAAAAGGGAAATTAGCTAAGCTTAAAATGTCTGGCAAGGGCAGCTAGCCTAAAACTTACTGAACCTATAACTGCAAACACCATGGAGCTTTTATTCCTTGCTTGTAATGTATTTGTAAGTGTACCTTATACTGCAGGTAGCAACATTCTGTTGTAATTACATCACTGTTTCTCTAATTTTGTAAATATTGGCCTACTGCAATAATGAAATACACCTTTATGGCATGCATTATAATTTTTACTAATAGTTTACATCAAGATTAAGGAGCTATTAACAGGTTGTTTCCTGTGACTCACTGGTCAAGGGTTTGAGTCCCTTAGCCTCTATTACCTAAATGTGTGACTCTGAGCAAGTCACTAAACCAGACAGTCCATGGAGGTTACTGCTCTACCACACTTAACAAATGCTATTAAAATAAAAGCTGAGTGTAGCTAATTTTGGCATCATTGCCTAATGGAGCTGGCTGATCTCATTGCACTCAGCAGTTCAGCAAAATGCCAAAATAATAACAATAGTAATAGTACTATTACTACTACTACTAATAATAATAATAATAATACTACTACTAATAATAATACATAAAGGAGAACAGACACAGGTGGTTTCATTAGGATCAATATCACACATATGCAAATGCCTGTAGAAACATACTTGAAGATGTTGTGGTCATTACATATTGTAGAGCCTACCAAAGTTAATGGCAGGCTAAAATTACTATTACAGTCCTGAAGCCCATCATCTTGCAAATCGTAATCCTGAGACCAGACTATCAAAAGACTAAAACACTTTAGACCAGAATGTCGAAAAATCTCAAATACCGAATCCCTCTGCCAATGTGAACCCAGGAGTGAGTGCTAACAGGGGTCTTGTGGGGGTGTGGACAAAGGAATGAAGGGTAACATGGGTCTTGCAGAGAGGCTATTCAAGAAATTTGATATTGTGGTCTTCATCATTTTGGTCATTTGACAGTATGGCCTCAGGATTGTGATTTTCAAGACTGTAGGCTTCATGACTGGAATAGCAACCCAGCAAGCTATACAAATGGGCACACATTTCAGATGCTTGACATCCAACTGCTTATTTTGTGGTTGCATGAGCATGTCTGCCTGATGTAGCATTTCGTAGGTGCATAGGTGTGTACTATTCTAATGGCCCTGGGGCCTTGACAAGCCTAGCTATAGGATTACCCTGGCATAGTGCAACCCGACCTTACTTCCCAGTGCCTCTGTCGAGTAGAGCCACTGGAGTTATCCCCAGGGTGAATTTTCTGTTTTCCATCCACTCATTAGGATTTCTCTTGAAGAGGGTCATCGAGGTGCTCTGCTTGACATGCATGGAAGTTTGTTCCATAGCATGGGCAGACTCTGGGTTATGAACCTGTCCCTCCAGCATGTTCTGTTAATTGTGGTAATGAGGTTGAGGTCTCTGCAGCATGTGGTGCGGACGGATTGGAATTTCTTTAGATGTAACATTTCTAACTGAGCTGGGTCAGACATGGCTTTGTAAGCTAAGCAGAGATCACCTCTAAGTAGGCGATATGAGACAGAGAATAGTTGGAGTTTTTTGAGTCTGTCCATATAGGACAAGTGTTTAAGGCCTAGGATCCTCTTTGTGAGGTACTTTTGTGGACTCTCCAGTTGTTGCAGGTGTCTAGTGAAGTACATGTCAAACGGGGAATTGTACTCGATGATTCGCCTGATGAGGGAAGCGTAGAGGGAGACAATGACCTCTTTCTTCCTGGATACAAAACCCTTAGTAATGAGATGTGCCACATAGAAGGACTTTGTGACCGCAGTGGCAATGTAGTGATCAAGAGAGAGGTCGCTGTCAACCTGTGTTCCCAGATCTCTTATAACGCCTTCTGTGTTCAGTGGACTATCAACAATGTGGTAATTCATGAGAGCCGTTTTTTTCCCAAAGGGGACGACAACACATTTTTTGGCATTGAGCTTAAGGCCATGGTTCTGACACCAGTCGTTGGTCAACTAACTCAATTCAAATATAAATTGGACAATTGGGTGGAGAACAGGAAATTCAACTCTGGTTTGGCACCTGTGTCTTTAATGGACACAGGCAGCCTGTAAATGGTTCACTCCCAAGGTCCTGGTAATATTTATCAAGGGTACAGACCTTGTCAGATATTTAGGATTCATGACCAGGCTTAAAAAGGCCCTACTGGTTGTTAGTCTAGTACACACTTAAGAACCTATAGGTTTCTGTGAGTGCGGAGTGGGGGGGTGTCTCCCTCAAAAAAGACATTAATACTATAAAGCTGAGTTTCATAATTTGCTGTTGAGGTGTTGGAATTACACACTATTTTCAAACTTGTGGGACTGGCAGTATCAGACCTTATACTTGAACTAGACAGCTGCTCATATTGGTGTCCTTCTCCTCCTCTCTGACATACTTAACAGACCCCTCCTAAACACTGCCACTTTACTATGCCTGAGTGGAACACCTCCTCTATTTCCCTTCTGACTAATTTCTAATCACAGCTACCCTCTGCTGTTCCTTTGTCTTGCTTATATTGTAGCCTGCCTTATTTAAACATCCCTGTTTCCCTGTCTTCAGTGTACCTCATCCCTTGTACTCAGTATTTTTCACAACTACCTGATTTCATTCTCACGAAAGTACAGTTGTGTAAGAACTTAACCATAACACTAGATGTCCAACTGATCCCTTTTGTAGTATCCTTACCATATGGGTATTTGTTTGCTGATATCTGGTCAGGGTACCAATGCTTTAAATTCCAGGGGGTGTATTTCTGATGTGTGACCTCTACTCATATGCACTGGGGTTTATAGGCTGACATATGAAAATAGATCCTCAAACTATCTCCAAACCAGCAGACTGAAGACTGAGAGAGGAGACTGGGAAGCTTGTAAGGGTACAGCCTGAACAGGTAAGTAAATTCTCTAAATAGCAGAATATAGGTGATAGCCTACAACTGAAGGAAAGAATAATGTTGGAGCAGAGGAAGAGAAGAGGGGAAGGAGGGTGTAAAGGAATGCTACAACAGTAATCAGTAAGACATCTACTGTTATGGTAAGTTCTTACACAACTGTAATATGTCCTGACTGAAATAATTGTTGCAGTATTCTTAACATATGGGTGATTCCCAGAGCTGAAGAAGGTAGAGAAGAGAGTGGTTGGCTAATGGGAAGATGAGCTCACCAGACAGGACAGACCTAGTAAAGGTAGTCCTGTTTCTGGAAAAGGCATCAGTTTTGTAGTGTTTGGTGACGGTGTGCACAAAGGACCAAGTGGCAGCTTCCAAGATGGACCTGGCATTGATACCCTTGTGGAAGGCTCTAGAAGAGGCTACTGCCTGAGTAAAATGTGCTTTTGAGCAGGAAGGCAATGATTTACCATTTTGTTTGTAGCAGAAGGAGACAATATTCGACATCCAAGATGCAATAGTTTTCTTTGAGACCAGCTGGCCCAGCATGGAATTCATAAAGGAAGCAAATACTTAGTGAGTTTTTCTGATTGTTTTTGTTTTGTCCAACTAGAACCTCAGCTGCCTGTGAATGTCTAGCAAGTGTAGAATTCTTTCCCCCCATTCGAGGGATTGTGAAAAAAAGGTAGCAAGGTGAATAGCTTGACTGAGGGACAGCTGCTTCACTACCTTAGGAATGAAAGATGGATTGGACAATGAGAAAGGGTGGAATAGTCATAAGCACCTGAAGTTCAGACAGTCTGTGAGCAGTGATTAGAGCCAACAAAGGAATATTTTTCCAGGTGCAAAATTTTAGAGTAGCAGATGCTGCTGGCTCACATAAGAGAAATTATGTTTTTCCAGAACAAAGTTGAGATCCCGGGGAGGAGAAATAGGTTTGCTTGGTGGTTTAAAATGTAAGGCTACCCTCAACAAAAGTTTGATCTCTGACTTGGGTATGAGAAGAGGGTCAAGAGGTAAGCAGACATTAATGGCAGACATATGGGTTTTAATGTAAGAGTAGGCCAAACCAGAATGCAATAGTTTGCAGAGATATTGAAGAACTGTGGGAACCTCTGATAAGAGTGGATTATAGCTGTTTTTGTGACACCAAATAGAAAATCTTTTCCACTTAGCTGTCTATGATTTCCTGGCTTCCTGCAAAATCTGAACCACCTCCTCAGAGCAGTGGTGCCTCTTACTGAGCAGAACCCTATCATATGCAGAGTGAGACTGAGAAAAGCTAGATTTGGATGGGGAAGCAGATCTTGTTGTTGAGTGATCAGGTCTGGTTGCAATGGTATTTCCAGGAGTTTTCCCTTGAACAGGTAGAGTAGGAGGGGAGACCAATGCTGTCTTGGCCAGAAAGGGGCCAGAAAGAGATGTTTTGGAGCTTACTTTTGGGCTTTTAGAAGGATTCTGGAAGTAGTGGAAGTAGAAGGAAGGCACAGAGAAACCTCCCTGTCTAGTGGAAAGATAAGGCGTCTGTTCCTCAAGCTAAGGGAAAAGGGATCCTGGTGTAGAACCGAGGAAGCTGGTGGTTTTCTGGGGAAACAAAAATGTCTATTTGTGGTGTACCCCACTTGTGCCTGCTTGTTTTGAAGACCTGTTTGCTCAGGGTTCATTTATAAGGGTCCTCTAGTGACCTGCTTAAGGAGTCCTGCAGCAGATTTTCCTGTGAGAGAATGTATATAGCTGTCAGAGTCACGTCCTTTGTGTGGCTAAGTGCCATACTACTGTGCTAACTTGCACAGTGGGTAAGACCGTGTGCCCCCCTGTTTGTTTAAATACCACATAACTGTGGTGTTGTCAGTGTATTTGCTGTATCTGGTTTCCATAGGTGGGAAAAGATCTGCAGTGCTTGCAAAAGATCTCTCATTTCTTTCAATTTGATGTGTTCTTTCAGGAAAAGAAAAGGCCACTTTCCCTGCACTTGGTAAGATCCTGTCCATGCCCTGTCCAAGGCATCTGTGTGAAGAATTTGGTAGAGTGGGGCTATGGTGAAAGGCAGACCCAGGTTGAGCATGACCTTCTTCTCCCACCAAAGCACCTGCCTTTGATGCAAGGATGAAAGGGATCAGGGTATCCAGGGCTGGGAATGTTGGGGCCACACAGATTTCAGGTACCACTGAATTTTACTCATGTGTAGTCTGGCCAGGGGAAGCACTGGGATGGTAGCTCCCATAAAACCCAAGGCACTGGGAATCTCCCTTGCTGTGCAGTGAGGCACTAGTAGAGGTTTTGGAAAAAGTTGAGCAGACTGTGAACCTTTTCCTGAGGAAGAAAGGCATGCAGCTGGCATGTGTCTAGCATGCAACCCAGAAAACCTAGGTCCTGAGTGGGTGTGAGATGGGACTGTTTGAAGTTGACTGTGAATCCCAGGATTGTCAGTAGATGTACCATGTAACCTGCATGCACAAGGAGGGCATCTGTGGAGACGACTTGGATCAGTAGGTTGTCTAGGTAAGGGGAAAATCTGAATTCCCTTTGTGTGGTAGAAAGCCACCATTGGAGCTAGGCACTTTGTAAAAACCCTTTGTGATATAGAAAGACCAAAGACTAAAGCAGTAAAGTAAAAATGGGATGAGCCAGAGAAGAATCTGAGGAATTTCTTGCAAAAGGGCCAAATTGGAATGTGATAGTATGCATCCTTTAAGTCTAGGGATACCAGAAAGGTGTGAGGAAAAATGAAAGGCAGGAGGGTGTGAAGACAGAGCATTTTGAAAGTACAGACTTTCAAGAAAGTGTTTAGAAGAGAATGGGTCTCCATTGTCCGTCCTTCCTTGGTACCAGAAATTGAAACTTTTTCTTATGAAGGATGTTGGCACTCTTTCTATGTGTCCTGATCTAGTAAGTCTTGAATAATAAGATTGAGCAATGAAAGCTCTTTGAGCTGTGGAAGATGCAGGCCTTTTAAAGAGGGAATGTTTTCCCAAGACATGGCATAGCCTTCAGTATTGATAAAACCCATTGTCTGTAGTTACCACTCCTCAAAAGGGAAGAGACAAATAAAATCTTTTGGATAGAGGGGTTGAGGAGAGCAGAGGGGTAGTTGGGAAAGAAGTCACAGGTTATTGCTTCCAAAGGGAGGCCTCCTCAAAAGGGATTCCTTATGTGGTTTGTCTTGAAATATTTTTCTTGGTGCTTTTACTTTGTGAGTGGACCTAGGCCCCTCTTAACAAAAGGCGTAGACTTAGCTGGACAATTTCTATGGAATCTGTGAACCGTAGAAAGTAGAATGTGTGTATAGTCTTTCATAGTTTTACCTTGCTAGGATTTTGAAGATACTAGCAGCCTGTAAACCAAACAATAGATCTTTGTCTAAGGGCAAATCTAGATTATAGATTTTAAGTCTTCAGGGATGGTCTGACTGTGTGGCCATGCATATTGTCTGTTGATTGAGCCTGTGGCAGCAGCCTTGGAGGAGGCATCCGCACCTTCATGGCTGCATTTGTTGCTGTGTTCAACTATTTTTGTAGCCTGAGGCAGTAAGTTCTGCATCCGCTGCTTAGAATCTGATGACTGTGGGTCTGATACAACCTTTTCCAAAGACTGTAGCACAGAGAGCAAGAATTTTGTCTTGTTTAGGGTGTAGGAGATGTAGACCTTCTTTCCCCACCTATCCAGGTCATGAAATTCTTACTAACAAATAACTTTCTCTCAAACACTCAGCATGGGTTTTACCCATCACATAGTACCTCTACTGCTTTCTTATCCTTCACTAATACCATAAACCATCACAAGAATAACAACAACTTTATATCTGCCATCTTTCTAGACCTATCAAAAGCTTTTGATATGGTCTCCCATTCCAAACTAATAGATGTACTAATTGAACTATCCTGCTCACCATCTGCCACAGCGTGGTTTCATAACTATCTGTCTGGCCATCAACAATATGTTCTATGACATGGTGACCTATCTCCATGCCTTCCTTTATCCACTGGTGTCCCCCAAGGATCTATCTTAGGCCCTCTCCTTTTTTCCCGTCTTTACCAATGATCTACACACAGCTACTCCACATGGTTCTATAATACAGTATGCAGATAATTCAACACTTATCTGTGCTGCCACTTCTCTATCAGCTCTTCATTTTCAAACACAGGAATCTCTCACTTCTGTTGAAACATGGTTAGCCAATGCCCATCTAATCCTGAACCCAAACAAAACTAAATTATTACTCTTCCAACCTAACAAGACATCTAGCTCATGTCCAACATTTAACATAATAGCCAAAGACAATACTGTCATCTCCCCGACAACCCATACAAATCTTCTTGGAGTGGAAATACACAATAACTTAAAATTTGACTTACATGTCTTCCTAACAATAAAAAAGTCCATAAGAAACTTAGAAGTCTATATAGGCACAAAAGGTTCCTGACCAAAATGGCCAAAATTACATTAGCACAAACCCATCTGCTCTCCACTCTACTATATGCCTCTCCAATTTTAACTTATCTTAGGAAAACTGACTTATCTAAGCTAGAAGCATGTTATAATAAAATTGCTAAGTTTGCATCTGACTTCCCATATAGAATACATCATTATAGAGCTTTAAGGATCGTAGTCTGGCTTGAACTTGGTGGTGCTGCGGTAGCGTTGTCATCTCATAGCAAGACGTTGTCCCGTTCGATTCTCAGCTAGAGCGTCTTCTGTGTGGAAGCATACGTGAATGGGGCATGCCTTCATTGAAGGTTGTGCGTCAGGGCTGGTAACTCGGTACGTTAAAAACCACTACCAATCATTAGCAGACCGGAGTTCCGCTGTGGCGACCCCTAACCGGGAAAAGCAGAAAGACACAAACAAGTCTGGCTTGAACTTCCCAATATTATTCTTCAAAACCAACTTTCTGTAACTCACAAAATTGTAACACAACCAACCAGAATCCCTACATTACAAAATCTCATCCTTCCTTACAGTTCCAGCAGACCACTTCACTCTAACAATAAGAACTTACTCACTGTCTCCAAGGCCAACAACACTGCAAGAGAATCTTTATTTTCCAGCTGTATTTCTTGTATATGGAACTCCCTCCATAACTCCATTCACTCAATCTCATCCACTAACCACTTTAAGCTATCACTAAAGCTTATGTAAAAAATAAAGGCTATGTTCCTGTACTAACCCCTCGTGAATGCTCTGATACATCACAGTACACCTCAACCATATCTGACTTCTTCCCTGGTGTTTAATCTTTTATTCCTACCGGCCTGCCTTAACCTTATATCTTGACATAAGTCATACTTTACAAATAGTACTAGCTATGTTCAAAGCCTAGGTTTTTGTTGTCATGATGTAACAAATTTGTATTTTTCGTATGTATACTACATTTTGTTCACTTTATACTTTATTGATTATTGTAATTCATGCATTAAAATTTACTGTTACTCATGGAGCTTTTCTTCCTGGGCCTCTGCTGACAAAGGACCTGTGTCCAGTTTGGACTTTCTCAGTAAACAAATGCTATATAAATAAAATTAAATAAATAAATAAATAAATAAATAAATAAATAACTCTATATTATTTTTATTCTATTCTTGTTTGTGGGAAGAGCATTAGCACTGGGGAGCATCTTAAATGGCTTATCCAAGTAGAGAGAGACTGCAGTAGGGTCATCCACAGGATTCTTATACAGGTATTTAGGGTCATCGGCTACCTTATAGAACCTGCCTTGTCTTTTTGGCGTTGGTGGCTGAGAATCAGGTGCTGCAGATGTTGACTGGAAGGAGTCCTGGTATGCCTGTAATACTGGTGGGACTGGAGAAGGGACTGGTGTTCCAATTTTCAGAAGGCTACAGTATCTCTTTTGCACATCAGGGATTTGCTTGGATTTCCATTCAAACTGCCTCATCATGTTCTGAATAGTTTCTCCAAAAGAGGCCTCCTCAGTGGGATAATCTGTAGAAAGAGTGTCCCTTCATCCAAAGAGAGCTGATTTTGAGAATGGATTTGTGAGAAATAATCCAGAGAATAATCAGAGTCTGCATCCTGTTCCTTCTCAGAGGAAGAAGAATCTAGGGTACGTACTTGTGGTGTGGCCTGTGGCAGCTGGGTTACAAAGAGGCTTCAGGGCCATGACAGTTTTAAATAAGCCTGGGAAAAATTGATCTATTTGTTTTCCTTAGAAGCTGAAGGGGAGGTCACAAGCCTAGTTTTTTTTTTTTTTTTGTCTTTTTTAGGAGTGATGTCTACCTGTACAAGTTTCAGAGGTTTGGAACCTTGGTGTATTACAGTCAGAGTACCTGGAACCTCTTCCTGGACTAGGATTTGAGGAGCTCCATGTGTTCCCTCTGAAATGGTAAGGTGTGGTTCATCTGAGGTAGCTGCAGCCTGCAAGGCCTCAGAAGCCATACTGGCCTCCAACAGGGTCTCAGTAGTGGGCAGCTGAGAGGATATCTGATGTACTGCAGGTTCTAAAACCTCAGCAGGTAATCTGACTCAGAAATGTTAGACTGTGATTTGTCTCTGAGTTTCTTGAATTTCTTCTCTGGTGGAAGGGCAATGTCAGATGCTGAGGATTCCACCATCTTAGCGTGGGCCAGGCATTTTAGACTCTGTGTTTCAAGGAATGTGTTAAGAAAGGAAAACCTGGACCTAAGGATTTTAGGAACAAATGACTGACAGATGGAGCAGGCTTTGTAGTTGTGTTCTGGGCCTAAACAAAAAAGACACTTAGTGTGCAAGTCCTTGTACAGCATCTGCTTGCTGCACTTGCACTTACCCCTCCTAGCTGACATCTAACAACATTTTTGAACACAATCCAAATGACAAAAAAAGAAGGCCCCGAACAGGGCACCTGTCTGAAAAACGAACAAGCAAAGTAACAGTACCAAAGACCCAGTGTAGATCAGTCCGACAGATGCATGAGCTGCATTCGGGCTGGTGGCAAGACAGTCTGAGGTGCTCATGTGTACGTTTGCCTATATACCCCAATGCATATGAGCTGAGGTAACGTATAGGACATACACCTTCAGGAAGGTAATGCTTTGGTACACCGACCGGCTGGACGTCAGCAGACAAAAACCATATTGCAACAGTGATTCCAGTCAGGACATCATGCACTCAGCCACATTTTTGAGAAACAAAATGTGCAACTACGGGTGCATCCATAAATTTACATTTTAGCATCCTCATATTGTTGTCCTCCCATCTTGGATTTTAAAAATGTGCACATCTACCAAAAATGTGCTCAAACATGTAATATGTCTGTGTCTAAAATTTAAACTTTTGTCATCTAAGCTATAAAAATGCTGGTTTAAAGGAGAAATCCTTTGTCTGAGCACACTGTGTACAAATCCATATTATTTGCCACTGATTTACATACTTATAAACACATTCTGACCCCAGTAAGATAATGCTTTTAAGAGATATGCTCTAGAAAAATGTACTCAGCTGAGTAGAAAGAGTATGCTCGTCTGGATCCTTGAATTTAGAGATCATAGCTGGCCTTAGGAGTAGGCCAACTAGGTGGCTGCCTAGGGCGCCGCTCTAGCAGGGATGTTTTTCCAGTAATCTGGATGGTGTAGGTACACCTGGATGGGGGCACTGGGTGGTGGTGGTGGGGCACTGTGGAGCCCTTTTGCCTAGGGTAGCAGTTGACCAAAGGCTGGTCCTGTTAGAGATATGATTCAGCAAATTATAGACCTTAAATCCTGTGGCTTACTATGATCATTTGAGCACTGTGCTACAACTCTTACACTTCACTGACCTCTTACCTTTCCATTGACTCCATTTCTTTCATCCCACACCAGTTTCCTTCCTTAGTAATCTTGTCTCTACCATGCCACTCCATTGCTACCCCACCCTCTCTCATGGGCTCCTACCTACCCCCTACCACTTCTTCTGCCTTCTCAAATTAATGCACTGGCCAATGTTGCTTTTTACAACTAAGCCTTAAAGAAGTTTTGCAATAGTTTCTATCTTTGAAGTTTAAATAGCTGTTGCAATATTAAAAAATAAAAACAGAACTTGAAAAAAAGTCACAAGTGGTTTGTAATGGTGGGGGTTGGTGAGTAATGGTTTAAAAGAAAGCAAAAAATTCTTATGTAGTGATTAGACACTATAAAGAAGAAGCTGCTGAGGAGATATTCGGAAGAAAGGTCAAAATCATAAAGTGCAATAAAAAATACAAAACAGACAGACCTTTTATTCTTTTTTGTAATTACTGAGCAACACTGAAAGCAATAATAGTTTAAGCAATAAAGATATATGTCCTTGTTTAAAAAATTCTTATCATCTGGCAATGTATTTCTGACCTTGGCTTCAACATTTGTTGATGTTCTCTTGCTAAGTGTCAGTTTGATGGATTCATATTTCCTTCAGTTCACATAGCTGAAGTATAAAGAAATTCAGTCTGACTTCAGTGCTCACCATCATACCAGACCTGTTAGTTTATTAAAACCCATACTTTAAAAGTGTGTAAAGTGTGTTCAACTTATTTAAATGCAGAGGAAAAAACATAGCATTTCTCACTGATACAGTAGGAGTCTAGCGTCTGTGATGCATGAAGTAACAGTTTACTCTATATAACCCAAGCCTGAAAAGTATGAAGTAAAACTGTTTGCTTCAGTGTCTTGTATACTACAAGAACATTAAAAGTGTAAAAAACCCACATTTTGTGAAATCTGTAGTAAAATGTACTGCTCATATCAGCCTTCTTAATAACATGCTCATACCTATCAACTTGGAAACATCAAACATCTGGACAAAGTATAACTTTCTCTTATGGTCATGTTGTAAATATGAAAATGTTTGTGTCTTTTATAAATGCAAAATGAAAATAAAAATTATTGAAAAAAATCTGGACAAAGGCCTATGAAAAATAGGTACAAATCGGTATGCTGATTAACATAAAATTTGCATACATGATTATGTAACCCTACCCACTCCAATGGAATTGTGAGGTACCAACTTTCAAATTCAAAATGAAGAAAAGACAACCAGAATATGGCTCCAGACCCTGTAGTAAATGGGAACCATTTTTTATTAATGTGTAGCAATGATGTTCACTGGGAAGGGAGAAGATGATGAACCTTAGGATTTTGTTTTTGGTGACTTGCAGTATGTTAGTTTTGTGATAAAAGTAGGGTATTTAATGGTAGGCAATATTCTAATCTTAGCAAAAGAATAGTATAGTTTGCTAGGACCTCCAAAAGCCATTCTCCATGGCCTACTAATCAGTGGCATAGCTAGACTTTGTGCCACCCTGGGCTGTCTTTGAGTTTGACGCTCTTCCTTCCTCACAAAATCATAGTCAAATGGGGCCTCCCTTACATGGCCTCCCTCCGCACCTATTCCAACATCCCATTACTTGGCTATTTCGCCCATTTACTATAAACACTGTAATGTGTGTACTGCTTTACTTCTACAATGATTATTTGGATTTCATTTAAAACTTTTAATTTACATTTTATAGCACAAACACTAACAGACATCTGCTAAACAAAGCAATACAGTCTCACAATGAAAATAGACTTAGCATTAAAACTTATCTGTCCTTGAAACTCACATTCATTGAAACAGCATTGAAACCCCCATTCAAAGAAAATGCACCTGGCCAGTGGTGGATAAAGATTACCTTTGGGCTGTTTTCAAATCATAGGCCCTTTGCACAGGAAACATACATGTGTTCTTTGATACACCTTCCTGATTGTGCTAAACTACGTTCCTTGTATAATTCAGCACACTTGTTAGAGCGCATTTTAAATTTATTGTTTTGAACATTTTTCCAGTAAGCAATGAAACAAAATGCATGAACCAATAATGAAAAAACTGCCCAATTCAGAACACTTTCATCATAAAAGTCTACTCAAGGTTCTACAATCCACCAGTATCTCAGTAAATATGCAGACTCTCTGCAGAAATAAAAGTCATCTAAATAATTCCACATTAAAGAGATCTGTAAGATCTGTAACTAATGAAGAGGTTGCTGCTAGCAGACAACTTTATATTTCATTGTTTAATTTACAAACAAAGTGCCTGTTGCCCTTGAGGAATAAATTACGTATGTTACATTAAAAAAAATAAGCTTCCACTCCCTTTAAAAGTACAACACAGTACAGTACCAGCAATCCATGTACATACTGTGGGAGTAGAACCCAGAGCCTTCTGCATCGAAAACAAGTATTCTACCTGTAGTGCTACTAACACAAGCAGACCTGGCATAAGCAGCACCAAACTTCTCTCCCCTTGAAGAACTATGCAGCACAAGAAATCTGGAAAAAGCCAATATTTATTGGCGGGGAACCAAAGCACAAAACCAGGGACACATTTTAAACATTGCTTGTATAATTTTAGAAAAGCTGCTAGAATAAAATGTTTTGTGTTTACCATGCATTTCCTCAAAGATAGGAGGACTGAAACTTAAATGGCTATCATTATTTAGTGAATTTAATTCTCACTGAATTACCAGAAAACCACAAATGTTAAGAGGAACAGACCAAAAGTATGAGACAAACATTCTGTAAAACTCTGGACAATTGAGAACTATGGTTAATTCCTTGCACCACAAGTGGTGGTGGTATGGGTAGAGAATTTAAGCTCTTGTTCTTTGTACCTAAGTGTTTGAGTCTGACTAACTGTAACCACCAGTTTTACGTAACTGGGGCATTTCACACAGACACACTCTACCACCTACAGAAGTGTGAAGTGTGTGACATACCTTGCCTATCATCACGCACACCCTGCATGTGATGACGTCAGGAGTCCAAAAAAAAAAAACTTAAAATTAAATTAAAGGGGCTACTTGGGAATTCAAGGCACCCCAATATTTTGCCCTCAAAACTGGTATTTACTGAGGAATTTGGTACGGTTGAGAAGCCGTTATTGGTGGGTAGTTTGTGCCACATGTCAAGATATGCACTTCCACGGCATGCAGTGGCATAAATTAGGAGCTCTCTAGAATGATTAGTGTACTTTGTAAAGTCATCAGCTGCCATAGATAGGAGGACCCTCATAGGTTCATAGGTAGGTACTAGGCTATTTGCCTGAAGGCATTTATAAGCCTAGCCAGAATGTTTTGGCTTTCGCCACCCCCTTAGATTAGTTCCCTATGCCTCTTGTCCAGCAGTGCCACTGAAGTGATCCCCAGGGTAAACTTTCTGTTTTCCATCCACTTGTCGAGGTTTCTCTTGAAGAGTGTTAGCGAGGAGCTCTGCCTAATGTAGATTGGAATCTTGTTCTAAAGCATGGGAAGTCTCTGGGACAGGAATCTATCCCTCCAGCACGTCCTATTTATTATTGTGGTGAGATTTAGATCCCTTGAGCATGTGGATCGAGGGGATAAGCTTTTCTTTAGTTGGAGTATGTCCATCAGTAATGGGTTGGACATGGCCTTGTATGTCAGGCAGAGAGCACCTCTGAGTAGGCAGTATGCAACCGAGTACAGCTGGAATTTCTTCAGTCAAGCTGCATAGGGCATCTGTTTGAGGCCAGTGATTCTCTTGGTAAGGTACTTCTGTGGTCTTTCCAGCTGTTGCAGGTGTCTTGTAAGATACATCCCAAATGGGGCGTTGTACTCTATGATGGGTCTGATGAGCGATGAGTAGATGGGCACAATGACCTCTTTTGATCTTGATGCGAACCCTTTTGTGATAAGATGGGCCACGTAGAAGGATTTTCTAACCACTTTGGCAATGTGATTATCAAAGGAGAGATTACTATCTACTTGGGTCCCCAGATCCCTTATTATGTCTTCCATATTTAGGGGACTAGCACCTATGTGCTAGTTTGTGGGTACTTTGTTTTTTCCAAAGGGGATGACTATGCACTTTTTGGCATTTAGCTTGAGGCCATGATTTTGACATCAGGTATCTGTCTCAGTGAGAACCTTTTGGAGGATGTCTGTGTCAGCCAGAGAGTTAGTTATAGCCCCTAGTTTGCAGTCGTCTGCGAACTTAGTCAGCCATAGTCCTCCTGTGCTTGCCTGTACCTCTGAGAAGTATATGCCGAACAGGAGGGTTCCTAGTACTGAGCCCTGGGGAATGCCACTTGTAACCGGTTTAGAGTCAGACTTAGCTCCTGCAATTCTTACCATGTGGGTTCTGTCCATGAGCCAGTTGGCAACCCATCTTGTGATGTAGGGGTTTATGTTCAGGCTGGTGAGCTTGTCTATAATACCAGAATGGGGAATGGTGTTGAAGGCCTTTGCGAGGTCTAGGTAGGTTGTGTGTACCACCTTTCCCTTGTCTATAGCCTTGGTAATGGTCTCAAAGAAGTCCACCAGGTTTAGGAGGCATGATCTGCCCTTAACAAAGCTGAACTGGGTAGGATCCAGTGTTTGGAGGTTCCCAATATCTCTGTTAATGAGTTCCATGATGATGCACTCCATAGCCTTGCAGACCAAGCTAGTCAGACTTATAGGGCGATAGCTTCCAGGGTCTGTTGTGGATCCACCTTTGTGGAGCAGAATAACCATTGCTGTGCGCCACTCTATGGGTACGTAACCTGTGGAGAGACTGAGTTTGAACAGTGTTTTTAGGTTAGGGGTTAGTTCGTCTTTGAGCTTGTGTAGGATGCAGCCTGGGACACCACCCAGTCCCATTGATGCTGTGTTTTTGGCTTTGGAGAGGGCTGTTTGTCTGTGATTTCAGGGGCTCTACATTCTTCTGGTCTGGTTATGGGCCCTTTTGGGGGTGAGAGGGGGGTGAAGTTTGCGCTGAACCTGTCTGCCAGGATGTTGGCAATATCAGTCGGTTCAGTGTATTTTGTACCATTCTGCACTAACTCTGAGCAGATCTGAGCATTGCCACTTAGATTTTTGACATAGCTAAAGAATGCCTTGTGGTTATCTTTGGAGTCCTTAGTAATTTTTCTTTCGAAACCCTCCTTGGATGATTTTATGAGGGATCATAGTTTCTTGCTGATACTGATCAGGGATGTCTTCCCTTCTTGGGATTTTACTCTTTTCTGTACTAGTTTCCCCCTTCTGTTGTATAGCTTGTTTATGGCAGGAGTCCACCAGACTGGTTTCCTTTTCTTGGAGGAGTGAGTCTTGGTTTTGCTTGGGCTAGCACGATCCATGCATTCTTGTAGGTGCCTGTAGAATGCATTAGAAAAGGATTTTGCAGCTTGGACAGTGTTATCCTTTAGCATGGGGGCTTTGAAACTTTCCACCTTGGTCTTAAGTAAAGTTTGCTTTTGAAAAGTTTTTCACAGTGGTTTCCTTGACCGGGGGTGGGGGCGGAATGTGGATATCCAAAGTGATTTGTTTATGGTTAGATCTAACCAGCGAGGGGTTGACCTCCAGTGTGGAGCACCTGTCGCCCATGTTGGTGATGACCAGGTCCAATATGTTGTCACCTCTGGTGGGAGTGTTGACCAGTTGATCCAGGGTGTTTGAGTTTATAAATACTAGGAAATTTTGGGCAAGGGAGTTAGTACTTGAGTAGTTCTCCCAGTTAATGTTTGGGTAATTGAAATCACTCAATATTAGGGTGTTTGGTAGGACCTTTATATTTCCTAGTGTTTCCAGAAATGCGGAATGGGAGTCCTGGGACATGGTGGGTGAGCTGTCTCAAGCTACAATTTGAATTTCAGTTTTGCCCATTGTTAGTTGCATGTGGATGATCTCTGAAGCATCATGCTGTGCCACTAACCTGGAGGTGTGGGTATCCTTGATGAATATGGATATGCCCCCGCCTTTTGTATTTTGGTCCGGGTTCTGTGGCCTAAATCTATGGTATGAGTTGTAGCCTGGTAGTGCTGGGGTGCTCTCTGGAGCCTTCAACCAGGTTTCTGTTACTGCACATATATTGATTTTCTCCATACTGAGGAGTGCCTCAAGTGCGTGCATTTTGAGGTTTAGACTTCTGGCATTGAGTAACATTACCCTCAGTTTTTTGTTACTTGTGCTATTTATGGCGGTGGGTTTGTCTTTTGAGCTTTGCCTAAAAAAGGCACTATGGAGGTGGCAAGAGCCTTCACCAGTATTTGAAAGTCTAAGGGTGACAAGTGCAAGCCGTCTCTAGTGAAGCAGCCGTGGCTTGTCGAGCATGTCATCCCAGGCAGACAGACACTGGATCCCCTTTGAATGACACCAGAAACTGTCACCAGAAATTGTTGAAATTGATAATTTTTTCTTTATACCGTGGTATCATTTTTGGTGAGGGCAGGATACTACTCAGGGTCAGGGTCATACCGGCCTGGGCTACAAGATCAGAGAGCTCTTCCATGTCTCTTTTCATGTAGTCCAGGGAGGTATGGCGCAGGTCATTCACACCAACATGGACAATGACAGTCGTATTTGTACCTGTTCTGGAGTGACCCGAGTGCTTGTGTTATGTGGCAGATCCTGGCACCTGACAGGCAGCTAACAGTAACCTTCTCCTTATTCAGCCTAGTGAGTGGGACATCAGTGTGCCTGACTATAGAGTCACCTATTACTATTATGTTGTGTATGTTTTTTTGCCTTAAGGGCTGTGATTGCATGGGACACTGGTTTTGTGAAGTATATGTTTCATGATTTGTGTTGGGGGGGGGGGGTTGCTTGGATGTCTGCTTTGGAGGTCTCTGTTGCTTTTGCAGATTTTTATTTAGAGCCTCCGAGTATGGTTTTTTGCATTTATGTGTGTTTTTTGCCGGAGCTGGTTTAATGGGTCTATGTGAGACTGGTGGTGTGATGCAAGTATTTCCCTTCTCCTCTTGATTGTCTGATCTAGCCTTGGGTTGAGAGAGCTTAGCCTCCAGTTTGGCTGTATAATTGCATCTCTCACATGTATTAGTGTTTGGTGGTAGGAGGAGAGGGTTGTCTGTGTACATGAGGCAGTTGTAACATTGCCTCAAAATGCCCAGATTCACCAGTTGGACTGGAGTACACCTGAGACTGCCCTTTGGAAATGCCTGGATAGGTACAGTGAACTGTTTTACTGAATGGCTGTTAAGGTTGAATAGAGAACCTTGTCCTTCTGTACAGTATAGGAGGGTCTAGTGCTAGAGTTTATAAGTGCTTGCTATGAGTTTTGAGCAAGTGCTGGGCTAAGAAATGAATGGCGTGAGTGCTTAAGTTGAAAGTTTGTCTAGTTCCAAGGGAAAAATTGAGGAGGAGACTTTGTGGAGCTGGAAATACTTATACCCTAGCTAACTGGCTCTGCCTGGTGTGCAAAACCAGGCAAATTTGGCATTTATAGCAGGGAAATGAAAGAGATAGAAATTAGCCCAAAATGGCCAATAAACTACTATTTTCTTGGCTAAAACCACTCCTCCAGGGACAGATAGGCTGCTCAAAGTTCCCCTCTCTCACAAGTGTACAGAGAAGCTTCCTTCTATCCCAGTAAGGTATGGGCAAAAAAGAGATTTGTAACACAGCCCTGAATTCAGCACTTAACCTGAACACTGGACTATACTGGCTTAGCATGTCATGTGAATAACAGTCTGATTTGCTCCCAACTCTTAGCGCCAAAGAGGAATGAGTAGACTTATATGCTTCTCACCTCAGCCAGGGAACAAATCAACCACACAATTCTCACTCTGTTTAAAAATGAAAGGGTTGGGTTTTATCCTAAAAGGACAGTGAATGGACTGACAGGTTGGTGGGCTGATGAGGCCTGAAGATGGGGGGGTGTGAGGAAAAAAAAATAAGGAGCTACCCCGAGTTCTATGGTGCAGAAAGATAAAGCCCTGGCCATTCCCAGATAACATGTGTTCAATTAGTGACCTGGCAAGCTGGAACAGCCAGGAATTCAAATGTGGGACTGAGTGGCCAATGGTGACTTGCCCATCTTGAGGGGAGTGAAGCAGTCTGGTTTGCTGTAATACTGATACCTACAGTAAGTGTGGGACATACAACATTCTGATCCAAGGTGACAATCACATTTCATGAGAGCCCCTCTACTGGCATGAGTAGCTATATCCATGTGCTTTTCTATGGAGCAGTTACAACAAACGTTACAGCCACAATGGGCAAGTTAGGGGTGCAATTGTGGGTGCCCCACATGTATGATTCCTCACTGCTAGAGAAAGATTTGGCTGTTGCGCTCTTGCCTCAGTCATGGAATGAGGAAAAAGAGTACTGGGCCTCAAACAATCCACTTCATAGATTAGTGAGAAACTTAGTGAGAAACATACAACATAATAAAAAAATATAAGGAATACAGAAAGACAATAGTGAAGAAATACACAGTGAAGTTGAATTCAGCATGAAAAGCATGGTAAAAAGTTAAATTTCAAAGTGAGAAAAGGTGGCCAGATCATGTGGGGCATGGGGTATATTTTTAGTTGTGTGATGGAACAAGAATGATAAGTCAAAAACAGTGCAATCAAATAGCAGAGGATGGATGAGAGGAAAGGAAAGCTATAAAAGCAGGGATGATTAATGAATATTCATGAAGGGAAAAGTTCATAGGTCTACTGGCATTCAAGAAGCATGATTGCTTAACAATATGTTGACATTTTCTAAAGATTCATAAATTCATTAACAGATATTCCAAGGCCATGTAGTTTTATGACCATTTATACCTTTCCAGTACTCTCAGACTGTACATTCTTTCTCCAGGAAGGCTGCACCAGTCTGTCCCAGAGTAAATTTGTAAATACCCAGCCAGTCATCTAAGTTCAGTTTATAGGAAGACAGTGAGTTGCATTGCTAACCTGTGCCTCCACTGTGTTTTATTTATATGCTGGTGGAGATTTATGTCTATGATTCTAATACTGATGGAACCACTGGATTTGTGGAGATACATGAAGTCCAGGATAACTGGCTCTCTAATTGGACAGAAAGTGAGACAGAGATCGCCCCTAAAAAGTCGATAATATACTGTATACAGGGATAGAACTTGCAACCTCTATTGATAACTCAAGGACTTAAGGCAACTTTTGGGGTCTTTCTAATTGTTTGATATGTTTAGTGAAACATCTCAAAGGGGGAATTGTACTCAATAATTGAATTGATCAATGCTCAATATAAGGAAGTGGTTACTTCTTTATACTTTAATATATTATTTTGGCAATTACCTGTACTATTAGAATGGTTTCTTGGCCACCATTGTCACATAATGGTCTAAGAGTAGGAATTACTAACCAAATCACCTAGGCCCTGACTACATTTTTGTTTTGTAGTAGTTATCTCTCTATACAATGATGAGGGGAGGGATCATCTAATAAAATTACACAATACTACACTTTTTAGTATTTAGTTTGAGCCTATTTTCAGGACACCAACAGTTTACTAGGAAGTTTACTAGGAAGTGATTATTTTGTAAGGTTTGAGAATCAGAGGGTAACTTAACAACATAACTCAATTTGTAGTCATCTGCAGACTCTGTCAGCCAGAGGTCTTGTCTCTGCTTGGAGGTCTGAAAAGTAGGGTGCAAAAATGAGAGGTCCTAGCACCAACCCCCAACAGACAATGATGGTCACTCATACTTTCTGATGAGGCAACTGCAAATCACACTATGTGGTTCTATGTTTCAGACATTTTGTTATCCATCCTAGCACACATGGGGTAATTTTGACCCTGTATGGTGTCAACTAGAGAATGGTATTGAAGGCCTTGGCTAGATCAAGACAAGCCGTGTGTACCACACTGCCACTGTATACAATAGAATGAAAGGCTCTGCTCTTCACATAGCCAAATTGCTGATGGTCAAACACTTCAGTGCACTGGACTGTAGACATTTTAAACCTAAACTGATGACTTTCCTACATATCTCTGCACCAGTAAAGTAAAAACTACATTGCGCTTGATGTCATTTTGCGCAAACACACACACACACACACACACACACACACACACACATATATATATGTATATATATATATATATATATATATATATATATATAGATATATATATATATACACTATATATACATATATGTTTACACACACATATACATCGGTCCCATTCAGAAGCTCATCTCATCAGAAAGTTGAACCTCACATGGTCGAGACCATATGATTGACTTTCCAAAATCAAACCAAAAAACACTGGCAGCACGAAAGCAAACTGAATAAAGAGACATCTTTAAATTGGACCTAATGTCCTTCTCACAAAATTGTTCAAAAACTTTAAATGTAGGATGTAAAACTGGATTAAAAGTAAAAGGTTTACTAAAGTTCATCTTGACAGAGACATCTTTCATAATTTACATCAAATTTAACTTTCTAGTGAACAATTTTAAATCTACCAAAGTTTTTGTTATATTGGCCCTTCAGCTCAGTAAGAAATTAAATCCCAGCTGCAAAACCTTACAGTGGGAATCAGTCAAAATAAAATCTGAAAGACTGAAAATTCTAATACCAGAACTCACTATCTTTTGGAAAGAGTTTTTTACTTGCAGCGACGACTCCACCCGTGACCCTGATTGGAATGAGTCCTGTCCCTCTCTCCTCTGTAGTTTTTTGGTGATGAAACTGTATTAATATTGACAAATCCAAAGTTAACTGAGCGAGGAGAACATAAAGGTAATTCAGGGACATCCAAGCTAGTAGTATTAGCTAAACACACACTGTCCTGATGTTTCATGTTTGCTTCCAGTAATCCAACTTCACTTCCTGCTTGCTTAATAACTAGATTTAAAGAGCCAGTGTCAGTTAAACCATTAAAATTATTATAAACAGGCACTGAATTATTAATAATACCGTGCTAATTAGATGAAGAACTGATGTGCATAATAGAAGGTTGTCCTTTTTGTGATCAAATGAGTAAGCTACTCCAGAATCACATGCTGCCGTATTGCGAATAACCTTCTTATATTTACGCTGAACAATAATCTTCTCATAACTATCGACAGCAGTGAAAATGTATTATTAATAATAATTCAGTGCCTATTCACAATAATTTTAATGGTTAAACAGACACTGGCTCTTTAAATGCGATTAATACGCAAGCAAGATATATATATATATATATATATATATATATATATATATATACACACACACACACACACACACACACACACACACACACACACACACACACACACACACACACACACATGCATATATACCCACCCTGAGTAATTGGTTCCCTGTTGCTTAATTGTTTTACATATGAAATTATATATTTTTATTTATTTTATTAAGTAACAAAATGTTTTTTCACTTAAAAGAATAAATAAATGACAACTTGCAGCCACAGTGGCCTCATCTAAAGTGCTGTAATTTGTTGTTCATTGTCACATGATTCATTGGGACAGCATTGAAGAGAAAGCCAGTGTGTATATTAAAAAGTGTATCTGAATAGCTGCAGGCATTAGTGGATTGTCAAGTCTAAAGGCAAATATTTTTTTTTAAATGCTGGCAGGTAACCAGAGTTTTAGATGGGGTCTAGCTGTGTTATGGATGAAAGCAACTTGTTCTCTTCATTTGCTCAATTTGTAGTCTTTTGTTAAGGGTTAGAGTGCATTTGAGTGAAAAATAATTGGAATATTTACTTTCTCTCATTTTTAATATGCAGCAGGCAACCATGATGTGCTATGGTTGAAATTAACTTACCCTCCTCATTTGTTCACTTTAAAGTCTGGCATTAAAGGCTAATGTACAATTGTATAAAATAAATTGGAATGTTTATTCTTTTTTGGGGGAGGGAAATAGCTGTATTGTGGAAGAAGCTTGTCCTCTTCATGTGTGCAGTGTAAACTATGGCATTAAGGGCTGGGCTAATATACACCTGTATAAGACAAAACTGGAATATTTATTCTCTGTTTTGGGGGGTGGCTATCTGTTCTGTGGATGAAAGCAAATCGCCCTCTTCATTTGTTCAAGTTTAAAGTCTAGCATTAAGGGCTTGTGTTCATTTGTGAGAAAAAAAGGAAAATTAATAACAAATTTGAAACTGTCCCTGATTTCACCGAATGTCCTTTCTTTAGCCAGTATTTTTGGTTTGCAACTTACTCTCTTGGTATTTGCCTAATTTACAGTCTGGCTTCATAATACTAGTGGGCATTTCTAGGAAATACACTAGAATATTTACTCTGTGGGTGCTGTTTGTGTGAAGCCATGTTGAAACTGTCCATGATTTAGCAGAATATCTCTAACTTTGCCATATATTTTTGGCATGTGGCTCATAAAATGTGTTTCTTTATGACAAATTATTGAGGACTGCAGTCTTTAAATGTGGGAAAGGGGTAGACTATGGATGAAAATATTTTACCCTCTTGACGTTTGCATTCTGGCTTTACAGGACTAATGTACATTTGTATGAAATATGTTTTGGGTACTGTTTATGTAAAACAAAGTTGAAACTGTCCCTGTTTTGCAGAATGTCTCTGACTCAGCCTCATTTTGCTCTGTTCCTCATATAATTGTGTTTTTCTGTCACATAATTGAGGCTTGTGATCACTAAATAATGACACAATGTTGAGTTTCAGACTTGCTGTTCTTTAGAAGATGCATGTTGATACAAAAACTTTTATTTTAGCAACTTTAAGTATAATAACGGCAATATTTAAAATCTGCTCTTGTTCAGAGCCCATCTCTCATTATTTTTTACTTTAATCTGATTATTGCTCTAAGAGGTTAAAAGGTATTATTTTTACCACAGTCAGATAAGGTGTACATGGCAAAGTGGCTATAACTGCTGGGTGGGGGCGGGGATGTCTGTGGATCAAAGTACCTTACCTTGTTTATGCTTGATCAGTTTAAAATGGCCTGACTTTGTAGGACTAAAGTGCATTTATTTTGAAATAAGTCTGAATACTTGGGCTACTATGTAACAAACATGAAATACATTATTGGGTCCATAGTGTTACCACATAGTTATACACATGTTTTACCACAGTCAGACATCTGAGGTGTGCAAAGTCAAAAATAGGGTTATGATTACTGAGTATGGGGGCTATCTGGGGATGAGCATGGCTTACCTTGCTTTCATGATCAAGTTAAACAATCATTAGTCTGGCTTTGCAGGGCTAGTATGCATTTCTGTAAGAGAAGTTTGAATACTTGCTGTGGCTATTTTTTTAGCCTCTGGCTTTGCAGGGCTAGTATGCATTTCTGTAAGAGAAGTTTGAATAGTTACTGTGTTTATTTTTTAACCTCAGCCAAACATTTGAGGAATACATTGTCAAGTAGCTGTAATGGATGACTATGGACATTGGTGAATTATAATGACAGCAGCCTGAATGGTTTTAAATTAGGAAAATGAATCCAAATGAACACATGCATTTATGCATGCCCTCACCAAAAAATGTATATTGGGAGTAGGAGGCCCATAGCTTAAAACAACCTAAGGTACTCTTAATTTACCACTTCTGGCCCATTATTCCTACTTTTTCTAATACAGGATTAAGCAATTTAATTGGACACTGCCTATTCTCAATGTGATATGTGATATCACTTACAAAAAAAATCTTCAAAATCATTTGATTATTACACAAATCTGAAGCTCTCAGGTGCTATCCAAAAGGGAGTGTCTCGCCATTTTGGTAGCATTTTGCTTATCAATCACTATTAATTCCAAATCTAAGTAATATACCATAGATTAATTTCAAATGTGAATATAAATCAGACTTGTAATTTTCATACCTTACAAAAAAGACTGAAACTCCTGATTAGATGTTATAAAAACAAACAAAAGTATTATCCGTATAACTGAAGTTCTTTATTACTGAATCATGATTACAGAAAT
>NC_056731.1:1125518286-1125558286 GCF_019279795.1 Protopterus annectens | reverse complement strand
ACAGAAACCGTTGGTTCACAGAAAATATTTGTAGGAAATATCATAAAATGCCACAAACAGCATTCATATAAATGTAAGGGTGACACAAAGGGTACCAGTGGAAGGCACAGTATGCAATAAAAAAAAAACACTAGGTCATAAATCTGCATCACAGATCTGATGTAGATAATAATATTGACATATTGACTTAGGACAAGGTAATCTGATGAAAAATCTGACAAATGTGATTCATTTTATATAGAGTATTATAAAATGTGGCTTAAGTAGACACAGGGGCATCATTTCCTATAATTTCTCATGCTAATAGCAGGAAATATAAGTTAAAGATATAAAGAAATGAGAAAGTGGCCCTGAAACAGACAATGTGTTAATAACATGCAGTGATAAAACACAGATCTTTAAATTTGTATGTGTACAGATGATGGTCACTATTTGACAAGCCACAGATAAGAAAAATTTCCTAAATCTGGATTCTGTCAAAATATGATACGCTGTCAAAAAAGCAACGATAAGAGCAAAACTGAAAAGTCGCTACAAATGACAGATGACAAACACGTTTTCAACAAAGAAATGGAAGCCTTTAGCAGTGCAAAGGAAAAGACTGAGCTAGAACAAAATGTCAGGGCAAAGTTTTATAAAGTTTATATGCTTTTATGTTTATTTATTTAATTTATTTTACATTTGTTGATTGTGATAGTCCGACTGGATGCATGTCCATTTTCAGCGGAGACCCGGGGAGAAAACTCTAAGGTAAGCAGTTAAAATTACAGATACAACATTACATATTTCAAATACAATATTTACAATGATTACATACGTAAACCGGTTATACAAATTCCACAGGTTAGAGGAATGTAAAGGATATTCAAGGCAAAACTAGAATTACAAATGATGGAAAGTGCAAAATTATAATCAAAATGGAATAGATTACGTGGGCCCTGACTACAGTGCTTGGAATAAGGAGAAGAAAGAGAGAGAAGTATGGATTTGTGGAGAACATAAAGTTACTTTCAATTCAGTGTGTATATTCTTAAATATCTGTTACAGCAGTGGACATTGTTGTATCAATGGTAGTGGAAAACATGTCACAAAGATTGACTTAACACAAATTTACCTGCAAATCAAAATGGAAGGATCCTTCAAGCAGCTCTTTACTATTAATATACAAAAACGCCATTTCATTTTCGCCATTTATTTTTTGGAGTAATATCTGCACCATCTTTGTTGCAAAAAGCATTGAAGTGTTCCAAAGGATACCCAATATTCAGTATTATCTGATTATTTCTTGTAAAGGAGAAAGATGATGAAGACCACTCAAATAATCTAGTTAAGCTAATGACAGGCTAAAGTACCACGTGCCTCAAAAACACACAAGTGTGAGATTCTTTTAAGAGAAGGGAGAACAGTGATTCATTGGAATTGAGTGCAAAAGTCTCCAAACAAGGAGGCTGTGCTAATCACATCTAGGCCTCAGAATATGCTGCAACTGACATTGTACATAGGCCTGATAAACTGCTGACATGGATTCTTGGCAAACTTGCTGACAACTCTACATTCTTTTAATGTGATGTTACAGCGTCTAACTGAAAGGGTCTTTGTGTTAACTAGGAAGATGATTCCATTGGATGAAGTAATTCATCATGTTCATCCTTCTGTTCCTATCTGATCGGTACTGAAAGCTTTTTTCTTTGTAGGTGGCACCATTCTATTATATAAGTTTCTGGATGTTGCAAACAAACCTAGTGCATTTGCTTCAAGGCTATTGCTAATTGCTGAGTGTACTTCTTCACAAATTGATAAAGAAGCTCTTACTAGCCCTGGGGAATGAAAATGTTTCAGCAGTATTTGTAGAGAAAGAGACTTACATTAACAGATCATCAGCTCTTATTGCCCATTTTTAACCCAAGAAAAGGTGTCTCACTGATGACAACAGCATACCTGCAGCCTAGGCACTGCTATTAGAAGCACATTCTTATGACATTGACTATAAAGGGACAAAGCAACATGCTACAGCTGGCAGAAGGTCTTTGTTTTTTGTATGAAAACACAAGAGAGCCAAGCACCTCTGATCCAGTCGATGTGTATTACATCATCATTTTAAATATTTATCACTCAGAATTGCCCTTGTCCAAAGTAACCATAAATGGTCTGTTGTAGTCAAAAGAAAAAGAGAATGTTGTGGAAGGATGTCAAAAAGATGGCTCATTGTATTAGAAAATTACAGTAAAAAAAGAATAATTATTTGTATGTCTAAGGACTCCGCTGAATTAGTACAAGTAGGTAATTATTTACATTATGTTTACATTTGTTAACCAGGTAAGTGTAGTGGTCTGAGAACCTTTTATAGGCATGTCTCATGCCAAATGGTAAAGGTTATAACAAAAGCAAAGAAATACATTTAAAAACAAGTGCATTGAAGAAGAATGTATAAATGTGATTAGTCTGACTTCACTACAAACTGCCTTGTGATCTTAATAAAAGGTTATATGAGATCCTTCATATAACAGTGGGAAAAATGCTGGTACCTCAATGTGTGGAAGCTAATTAAACCACAGAGTGTACTATGATTATAATAACAAGTATTACTAAGTAATTTGTGATTTGGTATCTTAATCTTAGTACTTTGAGTACAACTAGAAATACAAATGACATTGTCAGATAATTACTTCCAGGCTATGCCCCATAGTGTTAGCACTAGCCACAAAAGACATCTGAGGACTGCAAAACTGAAGTTCATTCTTTGTAGTCTTATGTTAGCTATGCATGGACAAATGACCAGAAGAGCTACAAAGAACGTATATCTCGTAACACATTATTAAAAATGCATCACCTCAGCGCACACTTTGTGAAGTGCCATAGGCAGCAGGGTATCATGCCCATCGTGATTTCACAGTCCTTTTCAGAGACTCGGTGTATTTAATTGCTCATGCATAATCTAAATGGTCAGAAATAATCTGTATGGAACCCATTACCCCTGACAACAGAACTGCAGTGTACGATATTTGCAAGAATCTGTTTACCTGAACATGTTTGAGTGATAATGGGCAATGGTTCACATACGAAAAATTCAAAATGTTCACACAACAAAATGACATTAAACATTTCATATCTGCTACTTTTTATTCAGGGAGAAACTGGTTAGGGGGAAAGGTATGTGTAGACATTTAAGAACCACATTATATCCATGAGTCATAAGCATAAGCCATTATAGCACAAAAAAGATATCTTTTCTGTGCAAAACTTAGTGCATACAGTCACTAACATGTTGCCAAAAATGCTGATTCTAAGTTGGAATTTAAGTCCTTTTGAGGCTTGATAAAGCAAGGTATTAGCAAGCAAGTTTAAAACAAGTAGTTTCAAACCATTGATGACAAACTAACCAAAAGTTTTGTTACTGGCCAGCATGTGCTCATATGCACTTACAGACTAGATAATTAAAATCCGGATGTTCTTTCAAGGGAAGACCTATAATGTGCACAAAAGTGGTGTGAAGCCAAATTTTTTAATGATGAGTTATCTGCAAGCCTTACACCTATAGCAATGCACTTAAGTTTTGAAAATGCTCTGGATCATTGCTACTGTACTCCAAGTAGGGTAGATGGCAGAGGTTGTATCTTAACCATGATGGATGGGCAGAACTATACTTCATGAGGGAAGGATAACCAGTGGTGTAACTCAGGAATGATGAGTAACCAATGGCTTACTCCTATTGTATTTAGATTTATTTATTTATTTGCTATTTGTTAACTGGGTAGGTGGGCTGCTCAACTCATCCTTTCCAGCCAGGACCCAGGCTCAAATTGAACACAAGTTATATGCATAGACATTTGCATTACATTTACAAAATTAGAACAGTGAAGCAAATGTTTAGAAATAAAGTTTACATATAGGAGTGAACATCATGCAGTAAAGATAATATTATGACCACATATCCCCTAGAAGGATGGATGACCAATAGCATATCCCCTAGAAGGATGGATGACAAATAGCATATTCTCTAGAAGGATGGATGACCAATAACATATCCCCTAGAAGGATGGATGACCAATAGTATACATATAGAAGGACTAATGAGCAATGACATACCCATAAAAGAATAAATGTCCTATGATATATGCCTAAACGGATGGGTGATCAATGAAATACTCCAAAAATGACAGATGACCTGGTTCTATGCCTTTGGAAGGATAGAATATGACAGCTGTAATCCAGCTATGACTGATGACTCATCATGTTGCCCAAACAGTTGGTGGGTCATGTACACCCCAGGAGTATGGCTGATCAGTAAATCACTTCAACCTGATTTAACTGGTCACACAAAGTACTCCCTGTTTAGGCCACATTTCAAACAATACTTACTAAAACCAGTTTGAATGCAACTGTCCATCTAAAGGGCATATCACATAAACCGACATCTCCAACAGCGTATCATCTTTAACTTTTATATACTCAATCCACCAGTTTAACTTACATATCCTAAACTGTAATTCCGTTTACTAGACCACGACTGCTCTAAACACACCACACATAATTTATTCTCCTCTTTCCTCTTACTGATCTGTAATATCTTTCCTAACCTAGCTACCGTTGCCCACATCTCCACCACTTCTACTGTAACTGTATTCTCCCTTTTCTATTCCCATTATGTAAATGTACATGTCTTGGGTTTGTTAGATCTTCTGTGTACATATTGTCTGTCAGATTGTGCTTGCTCATAAATGTAAACCATTATCTGCATATTGTACTTTGTTTTGTTACATTATGATGTAACCCGGATTGAGCCTGCAATTAGTCATTGTTAGATTAGTGTTCTATCTCGATAAACAGATCTAAACAAATTAATAAATAAGCTTCATTCCCTAAGGTCATCTTATTTTATTTAATATGCCTTAATGCCCTAGGAAGAAGACAGCACTATAAAGGCAGAGGCACTCAGGCTGATAACATCTACTGCTTCAGCTCAAATAAGTCGCTGTCACATTCCCAGAGTGCCTTATGAGACCTCCACAATGACAGAACTTGTGAAGGAAAAAGAGTTTGAACCAGAAAGAAACATTATCACAGCAGCTACAAGATGACCAAAGATGACTTGCATGCAATTTTGATCAGTCAGTGGGAAACTTAACTTTGCAAGAAGGGGATTGAATGTTTCCTTTGTCATGAAAAGCTGACTTTATCAGTAAAGCCTATAGTAAGCATTTACTTTGAATTAAAGGTGCTACTGTAGGACAGAACATGGATATAACAATAATAACTGCACTGCTGCCATTTAATATTTAAATAATATTATTAATATATTTCTCAAACTGATAATAACAACAAGTATTAACTTTATACATACTTACTCTTGCTATAATCAAATTAAGAACATAAATGCAGTATATGATTTGTCTTAGAGGCGTGTGTGTGTGTGTGTGTGTGTGTGTGTGTGTGTGTGTGTGTGTGTGTGTGTGTGTGTGTGCCTGTCTGTGCATTTGGCTGGATGTGTCTTCTGTAAGAAATGGGAACATTAACTTCTCTCTCTCTCTCTGCTGCTGTGGATACAACTAGTTCAGATGCAACAGTTTCCTTAACAAGCAGGCAGGCCTGCAAGTAATTTTTTCACTTAACTGCCAGGATAAAAATAACACTAAATCATATTTGTGATCACTGTTTATTTATGTGGGCTAGGACATTGTCATAATGATGCAAAGAGCATGTGGTTCCCTAATTCATTACAGGCCAGTGATGCCTCCAGGAGTTTCTGCGCTTACATCCTACTGATGCCTCTAGGCACCAAACATTGCTTGTTCATATTTGCATTAATAATGTCAAAATCATAGTACAAACAAGTTATTAGGAGATTTCATCTTAAAGATTACATGATGGCAAACACAACTGTGACATATTTGACCTCTGTCTAGTGCAGCTAAAGATATACGAATTATTTATTCAATATTATTTGCATTCTATTTATTTGTATTATAATAATGCCCATATTCCTCAACAATTTAAGCCATTCACAATTAAAGTTACAGTCCATTCACAATTACAGTTACAGTCAGTCCATCTTTATAGAAAAATGCAGCTGATCAAACCATACATATTCTAATACACTATCTATACATATTAAAAAAACAATTTTATATATATATATATATAGCTTAAATGGTTTAATTGGGTGATTGCCTGGAATGGTTGGTATTTAAGATTGTGGAGGGATGTGGTATTTTATTCTGAAGAGGTCCTGTGTACCATTGGATGAAAGCGCTCAATACATTTTTATTTTATTGGCGTGTTCGTTTCACCATCCTTTGTATTTGTATTACTTGTAATGCTGCCATGAAATGCACAGGAGATCATGAGCATGTCTGTAATTATTCATGCATCTTTTTAACACAAGTATATCAGTAATGTGTTAACAGATTTTAATAATATATATAAATGTTGCATAAGTGTATTAAAATAATAATATGTACATAAAACTCTGTAAATCATGTACTGGGTTACAGGTACAAATAATTGTGACTAGATTTATAAAATAACGAAATATAAATAGTAATTGCACATTTACAACTTATTATCACTGCAAGAAAAGACTTATAGTAGTTACATTACATGAAGCCAGTTGTGTAGGCTATAGAAATATAACTAAATCTCTTGCTTAACATAGTTGTTTGTTCAAAGGATTTCTAACTGTGTGTAGAACATAGCTGAAGTCTCACACACCACACCCTAGTAAGACTGCATGTTGGGGGAGGGGCTGGGGTTGCAGTGTCATGTGAATGACCCACACAAAGTTAACTGAGAAATGTAGTTTTAACCGCAAGATTGAATATGAAAGCAATCACATTTGCACAGAAAAAAGGAAATGCAAACCTCCATAAACTGATACATTTCTGTGTTTAATAATTAATTACACCTGAAAGCAGCGCTTTTCCATTTTCCCAATGGTAATGTGACCATGGAGTTTGCATATGGAAGTTTAGTGTAAGGGGGCTTCCCCCTATATCGAGGGATGGGGGGGGGGGGGGGGTTACTCCCTGCAGAAATGCTTTTTAGAAAAAAAATTCAGTGGAAGGTTCAACATGCTTGCTTTTGTCAACATGACCCTTTATTAACTTCTAACTTGGTGACAGGTAGGGTAGCCAGACCTAGCTGAAGTGGACTTCTTTATCTTCTGAAGCAGTTTAGTCCTAGCTGGGTAAATTGTGTAAAGAACTTTACTTCAGCTGCATGATTCCTTTGTCCAAAGCATAATCTTGTTTTTGGATGCCGGTATAAAAAATACATTTTGCATCCCCTTATATAATACACAATGGGAAAATTTTTGTTAGAGCAGTTTGTGACAGTCTCTGCATTATTTCCTGCCTCCTGTTCAGAACTGCCTCTGAGTTAGCATGGCTGCATATTGTAATGTGTAACCCACACTTGCACATCTGAGTGCAATTAACTTTTTGTTGCTTATCAAGTCATTAAGCTAGAAATCTGAATTGGTACCTGTTATTCAAGATGTAAAGAATAACTATATTTAGGTTGCCTTTATAAGAGTAAATTTTCTTTTTCAGTGAAGAACATATCCCCTGTCTTTTTGGGCTGCTTTGACTGTGTGGTATGTAGCACATTAGTTTCCTAGACAAGTGTTTCTTAAATGAGTCCTCATGCAGTTACCAAAATAAACAGATAAATAAATAACAATGTAAATAAGCCATTACCTTATCCCTGAGTGTTGGATCTGCTCCAGCTTCGAGGAGAAGTGCCACTGACCTCATGTTCCCACTCCGAACTGCGGCATGAAGAGGAGTGCTTCCATTCTAATAGAGGAGCAACAGATAAAATAAAATAGTATCAGGAGAAACACAAGGCTATATTGCAGCACAGAAGAATAAAACTGCCATTTTGTAGTGAGGTGCCAGACCTGGGCTCGATCGTGTGCCTTGATATCTATCATACATACCTGATGGAAAACTGAACTGGATGCAACAGTATCAAGAATGTAAACTGCACTCTGACTGCATTACGTTACTTAATTGGCAATTCAATCATTGCTGTTTGATCTGCAAGCTGAAATATGATGATTCTCTTGTTATTTGCTGTCCAGCACAGTCGTATTGTAATGTACTATAAATATATGAATGTGTTGTGTGTGAATCGGGGAGAAGACTATAAAACATGAAAACTATGCCAGTATGTTTTTAGAATTCTACATAATATTATGATGTAGTTAGTTATCTGTGAGATTTTGAATGACCGGTGACCTAGCCATGTTATAATATTACCTCAGTAAAAGGGCCTCACAAAGGTTGATTTTCTACTTTTAGAGACTGCGGTGGTGGTGCTGCGGTAGCGTTGTCGCCTCACAGTTAGACGTTGCCTGTTCGATACTCAGTTAGAGCGTCTTCTGTGTGTCGACATGCGTGAATGGGCGTTCCTTCGTTGAAGGTTGTGCGTTAGGCCTGGCAAGCCAGCATGTACAAATCTACTACCAATCATTAGCGGACCGGAGTTCCACTGTGGCGACCCCTAACCGGGAAAAGCCAAAATATACAAACAAACTAATTTTACACATATGCCGAAAGACACAAACAAACTAATTTTACACATATACTATGAAATTGGTTTGCATTCTGAACAAACAAAACAGACTGTATCAGTCTAATAATTTTACTTGCTATCTCTTATTTACAATGTAGTAGAGTTTCTGTTTATTTATTAATTCATTCTTTCTTTACTTGTTTAGTTTAATAAAGTCCCACTGAGCAATGCCCTTTTTTCACAGTTAACAGTTTATCCAATGATTGGATGTTTACTGAGGCAATCAACATTTTACATGATAAGCTGCCCTGTATTAGGACTTGACTGACAGCACAGATTACTGGGTTAAAGCAATGAACCACAAATAAGGTACACATTGCTAACCTGAGTCTCAACGTACATCACCTACATGTGTACTGTGCAACTCTGTGCATGTCGTTTAATTAGACCAAGCAGCTTGGTCAACCTAAAGAGAAGCTGTTGTGTATACCAGATCTCACCCAGATAAAGATGAAAACAAAGCTGTTATGGACAACATTTTCACCATATCTGTTTAAAAATAATCTGAAGCATGTCACTATATCAGGTTTCACATCATCCTTATGTAGACCATATAGACCACTAAAGCCAAAGGTACCACACTCTTATCAAAGTAACACATTCTTTTTTTTTAAACACCTTTATTAAATTATCACGTAAGACATAGACAAACATACATTAACAGAAAAGAAAACAAACCAAATTAACATTTTCCTTTTACATACATTATATATAATATCTTTTCTTTCTTTATAATTATTTGTCCAGCAGTAAATAATTTGTTTAATTCCTGCCTTCCCTTAAACCTCACTCCTACTCTTCCTGAACATTATTATGCATGTATTGTTCCCACAATACTTAAATACAGTTGGTTTAGACTTTGATTTCCATCTGCTAGTAATTGCTTTTTGACAGCAAACAGAATTAAACTTAACAAGGCCTTACTATGTCTAGGCAATTCAGATCCTGTGTCTCATCTAAAAAAAAAAAAACAAAACAAAAAAAACTTTTCCTAAGTTACAGCCATTTGCTCATTCAATATTTCTGACAGAGTACTCTGTAGGGAATTTTCAAGATCTGCCAGCTTATTAGATTCCCCAAAACGTATGTTCCCAGTTAACTCTGTTTTCATCGGTCATAGGTGTTTACTAGGCTAATGACCACAAGGGCCTCTTTAAGCCTAGCCATGCACCCCAAATTTCTGACAAGTTCTGATACCCTTGATAAGTGTAAGCTTGGGTCTGAGAGATTAACCATTTACAGGTTACCTATGTCCATTAGAGACAGAGGTGCCAAACCAGGGATGAATTTCTGATCTCCCTTCCAATTGTCCAAGTTGCGCTTGAAGTGGGTTAGGGAGGAACTCTGCTTCACATGGATGGGGAGCCTGTTCCCTAGACGGGGTAGTCTCTGGGATACATACCTATCTTTCCAGCAGGTCCTATTTATATCACAGGCAAGGTTTAAGACTTTAGAATGGGTAATTCTGGTGCTGTTTGTTTTGTGGATAAGCATGAGGTCCATCAGAGTGGGGACTGACAATGTCCTGTATGCCAAGCATAGATCTCCCCTCAAAAGCCTGTAGTAGACAAAACACAGGGATAGGGCCTTGAGGCAGTCTGCATAGGACATATTACTTATGCCGGACTTAGATGCCATACCTTTGTTTATAAGTTGCAGAACATAGAATGATTTCCTCACCACTGTAGACATGTGATGATCAAAGGCTAGATTACTATGTGTGTCCCTAAGTCCCTGACAACTGGGTTCCCTCTAAGGGGTGTGTTGTCAATATGATAGTTACCAGGGATAGATGACTTCCCAAAGGATACTATTATGCATTTCTTGGCATTTAGTTTTAGTCCATGGCTCTGACACCAGTTTTTAGTCTGCATCAGCCCCTCCTGGAGAACATTTCTGTCAGTGTGAGATTCAATAACAGCTCCTAATTTGCAATCACCTGCAAGTTTAGTCAGCCAAAGACCACTGACATTGGCCTTGACTTCTGAGAAGTAAATGCCAAAAAGGAGCGGTCCAAGGACTGATCTCTGAGGGACTCCACTTGTGACTGGCCTCTTTATAGAGGTGGACTCCCCAATTCTAACTTCCTGGGTCCTGTCTGTGAGCCAGTTGGCTATCCACCAGGTGAGATATGGGTTTGTACCTAATCTTTTGAGTTTGTCAACAATACCTGAGTGTGGTATTGTGTCAGATGCCTTGGCCAGGTCAAGGTAGGCAGTGGGAACGATTTTGCCCTCATCCGTTGCTTTGGTGACCTTCTCAAAGAAGTCCAGCAGGTTGAGTAGGCATTATCTGCCCTTGACAAAACCAAAGTGGGTTGGGTCCAGTGTCTGGAGGTTTACTATATCTCTAGTGATCATCTCCATGATAATTCTTTCCATGGCTTTACATATAAGGCTAGTGAGACTTATAGGTCTGTAGTTTCCAGGGTCTGTAGATGGCCCATTTTTGTGGAGAGGGATGACTGTTGCCTTTCTCCACTCATGAGGTATGAAGCCTGATGGGAGACTACAGTTAAATAGTAATTCCAGATGCCCTGATAGGTCATGTTTCATGCTATTTAGAAAGCATCCTGGGATATTGTCTGGGCCCACTTGATGCAGTGCTGTTGGTCTTAGAGAGAGCATTAAGAACCTGTTCCCTAGTGATAGTAGGGGGAGTTATATTTGATGATATGAGGGAAGGTTGAGGGGGAGAAAGGAGTAAAGTTGGAGCTGAATTTATCAGCCAGGAGGTTTGCTTTATCTTCTGGCTCATTATAGGTGGCTCCATTTACAATGAGCTCTGCACATACTTGTGTACTGCCTTTGAGATTGCAAAC
This sequence comes from Protopterus annectens, assembly GCF_019279795.1. NCBI lineage: Eukaryota > Metazoa > Chordata > Ceratodontiformes > Protopteridae > Protopterus > Protopterus annectens. The sequence goes on along the minus strand of NC_056731.1, from coordinate 1,125,546,891 downwards.
ATAGCTAAAGAATGCTTTGTGGTTGTCCTTGGCCTGTGAGGCCAAATTTACCTCAAATGTGGCTTTGGTAGACTTTATTTGTCCTCTGAGTTGTTTAGTTTGATGAGTGCTTTTATCCTGCTGGTGCTGCACCTCCTAATTTTTGCCCTGATTTTCTTCATCCTGTTATACAGCCAATTGATTTTGTGATTCCACCAGGGTGGCTTGTTTTTGAGTTAGTTCTGTACTTCTTACTGGTGGGTACAGCTGCCTTTATGCAGCTATAAAATGCTTATACAGGGTTTATGTGAACAGTTCTGTGTAGACAGAAGTGTTTGCAGGGTTTCTGAGGGCTTGAAATTTTGCCAGGTTCTCACTTAATAGCAGGAGTTTAGCCTTAGAACAGTTCCTAAATATTCCAGGTTTAGCTGGGGTCCAGGTTTTATTTTTACTTCAAAGGAGACCAATTTGTGGTCTGACCTTACCAGGGAAGACATTACAATAAAGGGTGTGCAACAGTCTCCCATATTATTGAGGAGCAGATTCAGTATGGTTGCACTCCTGGTTGGTGCATTGAGTATCTGGTCCAGGAAGTTTGTGTTTACAAAATCCAGGAATCTCTGTGCATATACATTTGGTGTCAAATAGGATTTCCAGTTAATAGTGGGGTAATTAAAGTCACTCACGAATATGGTATTGGGTGTGATGGTTAGTGTTTCTAATACGTTTAAATACATGGTATGGGTTTCCTGGGTCATAGAGGGGGGCCTATAGCTTGCAAGGAAGTGGTATTGAATTTTACCATCACACTACCAACATTTGTTATCTACCCAAGGATATACTCTTTGACGTCTGCTTGGGGGATAAAAATATCTATGCAAACACTTCCAAGCAAAAATCTTAAACATTCTGGACTTTGCTGTATACTTGGAAGCCATACATCTGTCATTCCATTGTTACTTTGTAAATTGCTTTTCGAGTCTCTCTTCCCAATCATTTCTAACATCCTCTGATTGATGTTTATAGTTATGCAATATTGTATGTCTTATTAATTATCCCTTTTTAACAGCAGCTTCTGTTCTAGATTCAACTAAAAACTCTACCAGAGCAGGCCTTTCACTTAGGATTCCCCTATCCCTTTCTTTTTGCCTATATTCTGATATTAATCCCTGATAGGAAGGCTGTGTCTAGCCTGCAGTCCAAACTTCTTCTTGGTCTCATCCCACTCTGTTGTCTTTCCAATTGTTAAGTCATTTGCTCCCAATATCTTAGTTCTTTTGCCAGTTTTCTCCAGTAAATTCCTAACCCCTCTTGCCTATTTTCTGAAATATTTGCAGTCATTTATATTGGTGAAATCACTTTTCTTCATTCTTGTGTTGACTTTGTTATATTCACAAAGTAGTAGAAAGTATTCTAAGAACTTTCTGTATGGTTTGCATATTAAACAAAATCTTCCAGATATTTATCACTCTCATCCCTCCTAACTTCCTTAATGACCTGCATTTAAAATCCAACTATGTACTTATTTCTTTACCCCCTGCACTTCATCATCATCCTTTTCCATTTTGAATTATAACTTTCTACTTATGTTTTATATATATATATATATATATATATATATATGTATATATATATATGAGCCTTAACTGTATAGCTATAAAATATCCCTTCAAATGAGCTAATCCTATACCACCTCGTCTATTGGAAGGATCAGCTTATCCCATTTAACTCTTGCCCTCTTGCCCTCTCAGATAAATTCCTTCAACTCCCAAAACATTTTCACTGCTTGTATCTCACTATACATATCTATAAACAAGAACTTTTACTTTCTCAGGTTTTGTATTATCTTTTTAGTCTCTTGCTACATATCCTTAGTTGCCATAACAGAAGATTTGTAAACCCTACTCCTAACTACGTCATCTTAACATTTCACCATAAATATGTGTATTTCTGAAGCAATAGCCTTTGCTTTATATTTATGAATTTTGTATCCCCAAAAGACTTGAATCTGTCTCAAAATGGTCCACAACACTGAGATTTTTTTGGATTTATCAGGTACAAAATAATCTCATCTGCAAATAAAGCCACCTTTTTTGATTACCATATCAAGTATATCTTTGAATTTCTGAGTCCCTATTTCCATTGCCAATGTCTTTAAATATAAAATAAATGACAAAGTTGCCTGGTTCCTCTGGCAAAACACAACTTATCAGGGAGGAACCCTCCCACTTTACATTCTTGTCTCTGATCTTTCATTTATCTGTCTAATAAACCTTATTATTATATCAACGAATGCAAATGATTCCATTGCCCTACTCTGTTGAATGTGTTCTCTGCATCTAAAACCACAAACAACAGAGATATTTTATGACATTATGCTTCCCTCTGCATCATCATTGTTCTGTTCTTCTTCTTCTTCTTCTTTCGGCTTTTCCCGGTTAGGGGTCGCCACAGCAGAACTCCAGTCTGCTAATGATTGGCAGTATTTTTTGTTATGGGTGCCGAGGTGCCAGCTCAACCCTCAACCTTCAACGAAGGCATGCCCATTCTATGCATGTCTTTCAAACGCCACTCGACCGTGGGGAGGACATGCAGACTTCACACAGAAGGCGCTCCAGCCGAGAATAATGTTGTCAAATATTTGCCTTCCCTCCACAAAACCACGCTGATCAATATCTATCAAGCTTGGAAACATCTTTGCCATTCTTTTTGCTAGTATAGACACAATCACTTTATAATCATAGTTTAATATTGAAATGGGTCTACATGACGCTGGGTCTGATGGGTCTTTACCACCTTTGGGTAATACAGCCACCACAGTTGTCTTCCAAGATGTTAGTGCTTCCCTCCTTTTAAAATAGCTTTTAACCTTCACAGTGGTGGCACAGCTTTACTTTGTTTGTCCTTTTAAGATACTGTTAAACAAAATCTTCCAGATATTTATCACTTTCTGCTCCTAACTTCCAAACTTACACAGGAGTACCATCTGTTCCTGGAGACTTTCCAGCAGATTGATTATATATCACCACCTTGCTAAAAACGTCTGAAATATCTCTAATACTTCTACAAGATCTCTGGTTATTTTTCTTGTTACAGGTCCCTAAGTTTAGCAATGACCCTTTCTACTTTCTGTTGCCTAATCTATTATGCTAAAAGACTTTGTTCTCTGGAGTTGTTATAAAAATAGTTTCTTAAGAGAAGTCTTTCTAACCTCATACATATTATCCAAACACTCTCTTACTTTCCCTTTAGCACTTTGCAGTTATGCCTCTACTTGTTCTGTGAGATTCCCCTTATTCTGCAATGTTTTACCCTTTATCAGCCCTCTACATTATATCACCTTCTCTTTTATTTCTACCCTATTTTTAAAGAAGAAATGTATCTTTCTAATAACTTTCAAATTATTTCCACTATCTGTTCTTAAGTTCCTCTGTTTTAACAGGTAGGTGGGAAAGGCCAGTGTCTCATTTTTACTTTTTTACCTGCATTTCTATCTTTTTTTTAGTGCATGATCTGAAGCAGTTATTGGATGGGTGTAGAAGGTTTTAATCAAATGCACCTACTCCTGAGAAATATATTTTCTATGCAATCTAGTCAATTCATTGTGCCTTGTGGAATAATAGGTACATTCTGTCTGAGTTCCTAGTACTGAATTCACATCTTCTATACCAAAAATTTATAAACATTTCTTCAGAAATCTACCTTGTTTTCCTGTGTTTTGTCCTACTAGGTTCCCCTGATACATCTTCATGATTGCAAATCAAGTTCCAGTCCCCACACATATTTAATATTCCCTGATGAAAGCTGATTATTTCTTCCAAAAATTTCCTAAGGTCCATAATAGGAGTTTCTGGTAGAATATAAAATACATGCCAGTGTAATCCTCCTGTTTTGCAAGTACTACTGTTATTGTCTTTTCCCCCCCTCTTCTATCAGTATTGGAGACTTAATAGCAATCAGTATTATTACTTCCCGTTTCCTTTGTTCCTGATATTCTGCTGATTATCTATCCTGAAATCTTTTCTGTGTCAAATTCACATGCTCATTTCTCTCCAAATGTGTTTCCTGCAGCATTGCTATTTGCACTCTGCATCCCTTAATATCACTTGATTCTCTTTCATTTTTCCCTATACCTGTAAGGACATTTATGTTCCAAGATAATATGGATAGCATAGTCATTAGGATAAAAAGCTTTTGTTCCTACCTTTTATACACAATAGAATTTTTTCATTTCTAACTTTTATCTTACATGCACACACTAATGATCGGCAGGCTGATCTTTTATACAATTGTTTTTTTTTTATCTCCATTTGAACCTATGTCCCATTTTTCCAATCTTTATGTTTTAATGAAAACCCTCAAAAAAACTAAGTACATTTTCAGAACACCCCATACTCTGTTAACTTGGAAAAAACACACAAAACTATGAATGTTTTCAAAAAAATTAAGTTTAACCCACCAATTGCACCAAATTGACAGCTGCACCCACAGGCTTTACCTAATCTAAAATTAAAGTCCTCATAGTAAATCAAGTTACAGCCTGTGTTTTCACTTACACTGTTTGGTATCTGTTCTTTTTTTATCCCTGTTCCCTTCCCAGATGTGAAAACAACTTCTGTGATATCAAAACACATTCATCTTTAGCCCTGAGAAGAAAAAAAAAACATTGGTTATCTTTAAATAAAACTAAATTATTAACTGTTCTATTTAATGCATTAAAGAATTTAGGATGCTAAGGAGGCTGCTATCTTTTATTTATTTCCCATAATTTCCAACTTTATTTTTCAATAAACAGGTTGCCATTGTACCTTTAAATTTTGCATTTTCCTCAGCAGAAAATTCACAGAACTCTCAGTATTAATTGTTTATACCTGCAGACAGCTCTTTTCTTTATAAAAGGAGTCAACAATGAGAAAAATAGCTAACATTTTTGCACATGTATCAAAGACTCTTTGTAAATTTCACTCAGAACAGAATATACAACTGCCTTCCACTGCAGACTAGTTGACTCCCATTGAGAACATTTGCTAATGGAAAAAAAAACAAGCTAATGTCTTTGCAGATGCAAGGAACTTGGCATTTTTCATGACTTTCATCATTTTGTCTTATTTTTCAAGCAAATTTGCTTACAAAAGCACTTATTTATAGCTTATGCCAAGGGCATTAGACTCTACCCTTATAAAAATAAGAGAGATAATTTTAGTTCTACATATAGAATAATCAGTTCACTTTTACACCCCACCTCACACTCCAGCAGCTCAAGATCACAGCATATTAACTTAATCTTGCTTCTGTCCAGTCTTTTTTCTCTTATTATACTGTTGTTCTTCTTTCAGCTTTTCCCAGTTAGGGGTTGCCATAGTGGAACTCCAGTCTGCTAATGATTGGCAGTAGATTTTTACAGTGTCGAGGTGCCAGCTCAATGCCCAACCTTCAACAAAGGCATGCCCATTCACGCATATCTTTTGAACGCCACTTGACCACAGGGAGGACATGCAGACTCCACACAGAAGGTACTCCAGCTGAGAATCAAAGGGGAGAACCTCTTGCTGTGAGGTGACAATGCTACCGCTGCACCATCGCTGTAAAGCTTATATTTCTTACAACTAAAAAAGTACTTGTTAACTTTAATATCTTTAATACATACAACAGCCACTGAAAAGCCACCCCCACATTAAAAAATTCCCCTTATACACACTTTACAAAATTGATTTAATATATAACATGCAGTTTATATCATGGAATGTTTTATGCTAGTACTAATAATATTAAATTGTTTTACTTATTTTTTCCTTTTAGTGTCCTTTTAAACATTGCTGACACAAAGTGGGGTATATATTTTACAGTCCACCCACAAGTTTAACAAAGCCAACAAAACTAAAGTATTTCTCAGTTACTTTTTCTTGCAAATTCATATTTCACAAATGTGACTGACGCTTTATAGTGTCCCATTTATTCTCTAATTTCAGTTTTGCTGGTCTTCATCATATTCATCTACATCTCTCAACACCAGATTCTGTTTCAAGTTGAAGGTATTCCTGATTCTTCTTATCAATTACCATGCTCTTTTCTGTGTTTCAAGCATTTTCTATGGAACATTGAAAAAGATTTTCTGGCAAAATCTACCTATAAACTTTATTGCTAGAAGAATGATATGCAGAGTCTCCTTCTGTTTGCTGGCTCACTTTTTATTTTGTAAGCTTTTTAATTTCATCCTTAGCCTGTTCTGCATCCAAAAATGTATTCGATTCTCCAGGTAAGCGTATTTGGAAGACAGCTGGATATAGCAGCTTCAATCTCACACCTGCTTATCAACATTCCCTAATTGCTGGGATAAAATTGCTTCTCTTTTGCCTGGTGTACAGTGAATAATAATTTTCCACAAACAGTCTGCTGTCTGCAATTTTTTTATACTTTTCCCTTCTATGACAGTTTTGCCAGGATCAACTCTTTCTGTGGATATGATTGCATCTTTACTAATTTAAGTCTTGGATACTTCCTCATGGCCAGGTTTGGATCAAACACTCAATGTGGCCTTTCAGTTAACAAATCCTGCTGTGGAATACCAATTAAGTTATCTGTGCTTTCATAAAATTAATACAGAGTGTTCCTTCAAATTTCTCTGGTACAGCAGAAAATCTCAGGTGTTCACTGCACTCTCTGTCTTCTAACTCTGCCATTTTGAAACAGCTCTACTTGAGAAGACTCATACTCAGTCAACCTTTTCTTCATTTCTGCCTCTGATTCTTGCAGTTTTATCAGTTCATCTGAATATCTACTTAAAGCTTCTTCTAGTTTTTTTCAGCTTGTTTGACTTGATATATTCCTTCAGTGTTTCATTATTTTAATTGTTTCTGAGTATATTTGATTTATTTTTTTCCTGTGAATTACTGGAAGCCATCTCTTGTACCAAAGCAAAGATTGAACTTCTTGTTTCTAACAGCTGCAGGATTATTCCCAGCCAGTTTTCTCTTAACCTTTTCTGGTTAATTTTCTTTTTGGTCCTCTAATGTCTTATTTGTTAGCATACATGAAATGTACTTAGTAGTCAGTAGCTGAACTTTATCCAAAATGACAATTTTACTGGCTGTTATTTCTTAGCTTCTGTTTTCACACAGTGAGAGCTGGGATTAAGGAGATGATCGGTGTGAAGCCATCTTGGAAGTCAAAGTAATATATTCTTAGTTCTGTACTGATCCTCTAACACTTGAACCACCAATAAGTGCTTCCTAGATATGGAACATTTTTGCATGGCCAGGTTTCTTCCAGGATTTTTATGTATATCTAATGTCACTTCTCTCTTAACTTTGTCCATAACACATGTAACCATTCCACATAAGGTTTTTCCACCATACCTCTTAATCATTGCTGTGGACCTTCTTTATAGCTGTTCCAGAGCCACAATATCCCACTTGTTGTGTGGTTTGCAAAACTGCTCACAAGCATGCAGTTCGTGTATGCCAAAATATCCTCCTACAAGAATGTTAAAATATCTTTACATCTGGAATAATTCATCCAACAATATAACCCATCTCAGACTTTGCCCTTACTGTTTCTCACTAAAGTTGACTGGAATGTTTCACTATACCCATTTCTTCTTCACAATAGTAATATTTAATGTTATAACTAGAAGTCAAAGGTTGAGTTTCTGCTACATAAGTGCCTTATATGAACAACTACCAAGTCAAGTTGTATGAACTTAAGTCCATTACTGTGTGGCATCAGCAAAATGATGGTGCATGAATGTACTCATCTAGAAAAGTCAACAAAGAATAAACTGAGAAGAAAAGTCTGAGTCACAACAGTTTAGGGGCTGGTATACTTACATACTATAGTTAAGGCATGCTAAGGCAGTGTTTTGTGGACATTTTAGTTATGCCAATAGGAGACAGAGGCAATGCAAGATAAAAAGGAATCCCCTTCAGTAAGAGATATTGTACATCTGCATTTGTTACAAGATATTCCTGACACTCATCCTACTGTCAGAATCTCCACTGCTGCAGTAGAAGTGAACAGTGGAAGTTCTGATGAGCTTGATAATTGCTGCATAACTTCAGGAATCACAACACATATCTAGAATGGCCTTTTAAGCAAGGCAAGATGTAATAAATCCACATTCCATATTTCAGCTGAAAGCCAAGCAGGTCAGTGTTCCATAAACAGTATTAAGTGACTTTCTTTTGTTAGAAAACTTTGGAGTGAGCGACTTCTAAATGACTATGAAGATGCAAGCAATTGTTCCTGTAAGTTTCTCATGTAGACAGGAATTTTAGCAATGATTCTACTAAGCTGAAAATGTCAAAAAGATCTAGATCTTCAGCTAAGAATTTATAGTAATATTTTAGTTAAAAACAAGTTTGAGTCACTAGAAATATCATAAGCTGCTGTCACAGGAAACTCATCTATGGAATGGACAACAACAAAAAATAAATATGCAAACAATTTTAGATGCTATTAGAAAAGGTTTTTAAACAGTGACCCTGGTAATTTCAGACACAAATGAAAAACCTTAAAGGTGTCAATGTCACACACTATGTTGAAACAATGTTCCTGGCACCTCAAGTTAAGATACCACTTACAAACTTTCATGTAATATCATGGATGGTAGAGCTCAGGAAGCAGATACATGCTACGATTTTCTGTTAAAATATTTATGAAACAGAACAGGTGATTTAGAAACAGAACAAGAAGATATAGCATACAGATGCACAGAGTATATGACGAGAAAGGAAGACTAAATATTCTGGACTTTCTTTTCAAATTGATTAGTACCCTTTTGCTTCTCCCAGTACCAATTTTCCTTTAGCAATGAAAGAGCACACATAACTTTAGCCCTTTCCTTACAGCTTCTCAGATGTTAATATCAGTAAGTTAAGTTAGTGATATGCTAAATAGTTGATCTTGGGATCATTCACATATTACCTAATAAGATAAGTTTATAAGACGCAATAACAATTTTTCTGCAGAAGTCCTGTTTCTGAAAAACAGTATTGTTACAGAATATAAACTTCGGACTCAACACGGCTATATATTTAAAGAACAAAAAGGTTTATTTAATGGTGAGCGCTTTCGCGTACCTTCCTGTACGCTTCTTCAGACCATAAAAGCTTACTACAAAATGAAAAGCATTATATACTAAAACTCATCAACACTTAATTATCAAAGCAATTAATCATATATACTCAATGATTCAATAAGACAATTAAGGAAAAATGATGATGACTGCATTAAAGAACTGCCTTGTAGGAACATATTCTGAATGCATTTCTACTGAAGAATTAAAGCACATTGACAGAATCAGTGCTTAAACTTTCATTATAAACAAACAAATAAAGGCAGTTTCTAAAATCAAGTTATTGTATGTAAAAATAAAAATGAAAATAAAAATAACATAAAAACTAAGGTAAGCACATAAATGCATTTTACACTAAAATCTTCGATATGAAAGCTTATGAAATACTAATGAATTTATACATCAAAGCTTGAATATCAGAAATAATAAAATAATACAATAAAATATACTGAATAAATTCTAGTTATAATTATAAGTGTGTGAAGATGAAACTTCTTGTATTATTTCATATTTCCTTAAAATGATTATTAGTTAATGTAAATACCCTATATTTTAACTTGTGTATGTGCATTATATATAAATATTGAAATAAATATGTATATGCGTATACAGACATTTAATGCCATGAAAAGATAAAGAGGTAAAGAAAATAAAAGAAAGAAACAGAAAGGAAGGAGAAACAGGGAAGGGGGAAGAAAAAGGGGGGGTGAAGGAAGGAGGCGGGGGGGGGAAGGGAGGGAAGGGGTGAAGAGGAAATGGGTGAAGGGGAAAAGGTATATAGATGGGTGAATAAAAAACGAATAAAAATAATCATAAATAAAATATTTTTATAAGTATTGATGAGTGTTTATTTCATCTATTTATATGTAGACACTTTTAGATGAAGTTGATATATGTGATTTGTTTTACAAAAAATGAAAGAGTTTTTAACCATACACCATAAGCGTTCATGCTTATATTATACACCATTATATTATAGACTACGAACATTTAGTAAATTTTATTCGTTTTTTATTCACCCATCATAACATCTCATGAGTTAAACAGACATGGCTTTATTTTAGCCTTACTATCATTGCATATTTTGGTAAGATGTTGAACTACAGTGAAAAATCAAGCTCTTTTTTCCTTATTACATTCAGATCTACTAAGATTATGATTGAAAATGTTTGGTTGCCTTCAGGAATGGTGATAAAAAAGACCTGACACACAAGTTAACAAAGTATAAGATGTAAAACAATTGGAATTACTAATGACAAACTTTTGACGGACAGCATGCTGACTCATTGATTAAAATCTGCACCTCACAGATACTGGGTCTGGGAATCAGTTCTGATCACTGGTCCCTATCTGTACAGAGTAGGCAAGTTCACATTGCAGTACGGGTTTTCTCCAAGCATACCAGTTTCCTCCCACCTCCCAAAATATGACACTTCTTTAGATACCCTAAAATATACACAAATATTGCATTTGCCCCGCTATTGTTGCCCTTGTGGCCCAAATCATCAGAGATGACCATTTCACTTACCCCAGTAACATGTGACTCAATTAAAACAAGAAAATATTTCTCAAGTGGTTCAAACATGATGTCCGTTGCTTATTTAAAAACTGTCTCGCTATGTTAAACTCATTTAACATAGCGAAACACTAAAAAAAAAGCAACGGAGATCTTGCTTCGCCCTCGGGACCAAACCACGCCAACCGTGGGTAAATTTAGCATTACCCACACCCAGGCGTGGGTTATTGCTATATTATTTCACCACTTATCAAAATTAAAAGGGCACTTACAGTTCATATATATGTCATCAATTTTATTTAAGCACATAGGAGATCTCAGAAAAGATATTCCTAGTATATTTTGAAAAATTCCTAATCACGAGTAATGAGAACATTCTTATCCTCACTTCCTTCCATAAAATATTTCTCTACTTTCTGGCAAGTTTTATGGAAGTTGTTATGTAGAGGCATTTATACACCTGAAAGACTAGTGAAAGTGTTCCTCTTGGCTCAAATTACTTGATGGAGATGTTTTGATACAGTAAAAGGTAGTATGGAGTCATATTGCTTTAAGTGCCTTTAATTTTACACATCTGGAAGACTACTGAAGATGTTACTTATTGCTCGGGTTTCTTGATGGAAATGCTGATGTAGTAAAGTGTCGCTATGGAGTATTTTTTCAGTGCCCCTTACTGAATAAATTTAATGTTTTCTGATCTTGTGGTCAGATAACATGGCTGTACAGAAGTCACTTGTACTTTTTAGTGTTCTCCATTTTAACAAGTGTTAACAATACTCAGCACCCCTTACTTTGAGCCTTATTATCAGTTACAGGGAAATGCACTGCCAGTGGATGGGAACAGCACATGTCCCAAGAGAGGAGAGACAGATAACTATGGTTAATCAAATGTGTAGTGATCAAATTCAACTTTCTTTTTACGTGATGTACAATGAAATTCATACGTAATTAGTATGATATAACTTTGAAAATGTGAATTATAAGTAATGACCTAAGTAGTTATCTCATTAGACATAGCTTCAGAACAAACACATATAGATATTAGTTCAGATTTGTTCATATAGAAAATAATAACCTTTAATATGGGGTTAGTAATTATGAGCTAAACTTTAGAACCACCTTGTTGCCCTAGGTGAACTGGAAATCCTTCAAGCTGCCCATAAGACTGCCTGCCATCATGTCATCTATGAGTGTTTGAGTGTGCATGCATGTGTGTTTGCGTGTTTGCGTGTGTGTGTGTGTGTGTGTGTGTGTGTGTGTGTGTGTGTGCGCATGTGTGTGTGTATCCCGTACTAGGTTATCTGCCTTGCAATCATATTTATTATCTACGCTGTTTGTTTTATTTCATATTTTGTTTATTTGTTCATTTGATTATTTGCATTTCTGCTTAGTCAATAAGCATATAATAAAGTTAAACTTAAATGCCTGACTAGGGTCCAGCTCCTTCACATCCAAGATTTGGATAAATATCAGATTTCTAAAAATGAATAAATAAGTTAATTGGGATCTACCATGAAACACATCTTCCTTAGTCAAGACTGAAAACATTGTAACAATAATATCGAAAGAAAACAAAACTCTGATCTTATTTGCTGTAGTAAACAGCACAAAGCACTAGAAAATAGTTATTTTTGTAAGGAGTTGCATGCCCAATATAATGGTGCAACCCCACTCGTCACTATCTAGGTATGCTATCTTCAAGGTCACACAAATTCAGAGAAAAGGGAAAATTGTTAAAAAAAAAATCAAAACTCACATTTTCCCTTTTCTACAAGTCATGTGACCTCACAAGACTGTAAATTATGTGAAACAAAGCAAGCTCTGATATAGTGTAATGTCCACAGCATGCAGCCTTCAATGTGATATTTTAAGGTGTGACTAACCAGCACATAATAAACAGTAGTGCTTCTATTACTTGAATGTCTTGATAAATGACTGGGGAATTTAAAAGGAAATATTATGGTGCCTGCTATGTTGGACTGTGCTTCAGACTGAGCTGTGTTTGCAGAAGAATGTGATTCCCATGGTACCTGATAATAGACGAAAATCAAAAACTGTGTAAAACCTCTTAGACATCAGAAGTGATAACAATACAGGACACTGAAAAACAAAGCAGCCACAGCAACAACAAGCTTCTTAACTACAGTAACCTACTGATGCAGTATTAGGTCTATGTTTCAAGGGGGGGTAAAGTTAAAGACAACAGCTGACATAGTATAAGATGTTTGGAGAAGGTGAAATGGAAACTACATGAATTTGAAATCAGAGGCAGATGTAAAAGGATGTTTATTTTGGGAGTTCTAGTAATGTGGGATAGACAGGACTTTTGTTTTGAAAATGACTACTTTCAAAGTATTTGTGAAGCTAACGGATATTACACAAGAAGCAGCTAACACTTTTTACTTGGACCATTTCTGTATATCTTACTGAGCAACTCAAGCTCAATATTCTCAACATTCTATTATTATGAATTTCCTCAGAACTCAAGGCAGGAATTATATTTTTATAGCAGCCTTACAAATGAGAGGCTTGTGGTTAATGATGCAATTGTGTGTCTGTGTGTGTGTGTGTGTGTGTGTGTGTGTGTGTGTGTGTGTGTGTGTGTGTGTGTGTGTGTGTATGTGTGTAAATGTATATACATATATATATTTGGGTGCTGAGCATTGGAGCTAATGGCAAGACCTCTGATACTCATTAGAGCAACACCAGTTGGTCGACACAGACAGGTGATTCACAGGTGTGTGAGATCACCAATTCCCAAGTAGGGGAATATTTCCTTTCCCTGGGGACTGTGCGATCACAGAGTTAGTATATATGATTATCAGGGGGCAGAACATGTCGATATCAATGACTTCAATTTTATAACATCGATCTGTTGGGTATTGGGGCACTTGCCATTCACTCCAGTGCCCTACTCCTCTCTCTCTCTCTCTCTCTCTGTATATATATATATATATATATATATATATATATATATATATACATATACATATATATATATATATATATATATATATACACACACACACACACACACACACACACACACACACACACACACACACACACACACACAGACTCATAGATAGGTGTATATATTTGTATTTTTAAGGAAGAAACTGTGGGAAAATATAAAATCGTCCCTTCCCAAAAAACTTCCCTTGGCATTTGATTCCATCTAGGAAGCTGAAACATGGGTTATAATTTTGGGTATTTTGAGTTCTGGATCTTCTTCCAATAGCCAAAGATCATGGACCCTTGATAGAGCCCCCTTATTATGGACACTCTTAAAACTGTAGCTGTATGTTTTTTTAAGGTTTTAAGGTTTTTAGCAGTCCGTTCTTCTTTTCATTCAATCTTCTGTGTGTGACTATATGATCTAAAGACTGCAGAATGGAATTAATGTGCTATCTGTTACTATGCAAGAGCCTAAATTGATTCCAGTAATGTCTGTGGCATACTCTATTTCTAAATAAAATAAAGGATCGTTTATTAAGAGAATAAAGAAACCATTCTCTTGCTTGCAAGAAACCCACCAAAATGAAAAATAAGATATGTGTATTAAGGCATATACTTCTTTGAGTTTTCATTTTGTTTATAATAATGCTAGTGCTAATATTGCCATCTTGTATAGGAGTATTTTTGATATTTACATGGACTACATGAAGGGTATTATTATTATTATTATTATTATCAACTGAATATTATAACAGGGTTTTTCTTAGTACTGTACTTTATCCCACATACAGTATTCTACATGCATATATTTTATACACTCTCTCATTCACACACACACACACACACACCACATATATATATATATATATATATATATATATATATATATATATATATATATATATACGTGTGTTTATGTGTACACACAGAAGACACACATGTATAGTTAAACAAAATTTCCATTTTGATTTTTTTTTTTTTTTAGGACATGAAGTACACACACTGGCATATAATCTAGTTCTCTACTATACACACACACAAACATGCTCATATGTTTTTGTACACATGTACTTTACATATAAATATATATATATATATATATATATATATATATATATATATATATATACACACACACACACACACACACACACACACACACACTGTGTGTGTGTGTGTGTGTGTATGTGTGTGTGTGTGTGTGTGTGTGTGTGTGTGTGCAATATGGGTGAGAGTTAGGCATTACTAATGTCTGCATTCTAGTAAATCTTACTTAATGTTTTACTTATTCACTATCATACATTGGCTATGTGTTGCACCTGTAATCTTTGCAATGTTTTTATGTCAGCATATTTTTTTCTTTGTATTGCTAAGTACATTTATTACTTGTTATTATCTTTGCCAATGCAGTTTGAGTCATGGCTGGAAAGTGTCCTGGGACCAGTTCACTTTCCTGGTTACCAAAGTATAAATAAATATGAAATAGAACTAAGGGGGGTGAAAATGACAGAAATAGTTAAGGAACTAGTAAAACAGATTTTAATTCTGCATCATTCATGAGAGAGAGAGCGATAGAGAGAGAAAAAAAACACTCATTGAAGGCACTGATAAGTAGCAGACAGACTTAGTTTGAGTCCTACTACTCGTCACCTGTAAATGCACGGCAAGGATCATTTATTGCAGTGGGAATTTTCATGCCCAGGATGAGTGTGTGGGAGGAAGGTCTGTCATTTCATTTAGAATTACAAAAGAATCCTTTTACAAAAGCCTGCTATTTACCTACTGTATTTTGCTGCACGTAGCTAACAGCTATTTATAGCACAGAACAAGCTCTGACAGACACAAAAATGAGGCTCAGTCAGGGAAACATAAAAGTAGCTCTGTTACAGAAGGTGTGTTAAATGACAATGCTTCACAGTCCTGCCATTCTATCTTAATGGCATGAGAAAACATAACCAATTCCTTATGTCTAGCATGACATATAGAAAGAGGGCTTGAAATGTATTCTGGGAAGAAGGAAAACAAGAATATGTTGCCAAGGCAGGCTCCATCATCCATTTTGAGGGAAACAAAAATTGTAAAATAAGCACTTGGAGTGATTTTGAGGCATTAAAAAGCTCAGAAAACAAAATACAATGAAAAACATGTTTTTTGTTTTATTTCTAAGGTGGAGTTTTCCTTTAAAGGACCACTACAGGCAAAATGATGAAAAAACATATATTTTTTATCTAGTCATGATTTTCTACACCTCCCAAAGCTACTTTCAACCAAAAAGTGTTCATTCTAAAATGTATTTATTTTTTTCTCCTGTCTGCCCTCATGGGGGCAGACATCCTGATGAGAGTATTTTCCTTTGATAGTCTAAATTTGTCCCAAAATGCAGTATGATAGCCCTGATTGTGAGAACAATTAGCCCTACCCTTTGCTGTCAGATCAGACTTCCATTCACTTTGAATGGAAAACCTGAAAAATATTGCCAAGTTTAACGGTCAGTAGATCAAGTGTCACTGTCTGTACTGTACTGAGTTTTATAAATATTGTTCCTACTGATGTTCTACACTTTTTCTGAAAGAAGCTTGCAAAAGTGTCAGCAAATTAATGAGTTAAAAAGACTTTTTACAAACAGCAGTTTTGTTACCATCAGTTCCTGAACAAGTTACTCCTCCCATTTTCCCTCCTTCAGTGAGCCAGAATCTCACATTTCCGACCAGAGTTTCGCTGTGGCGACCCCTAACCAGGAAAAACTGAAAGACTAGGTTCAGCTAATTAGCAAACTTTCATGGCAATAGACATCAAACAAATCTCAGCCTGGGGTGCCACTAAAACTGTTCCCTAATGACTCTACTCCTGTGGACTAGTACTATCCCAGGAAAACTGGCGGAAAACACTAATCTCAAGCCACCCTTTTGTCCTAGATTTTGATTTTCTCAGATTTACACAGTGAAATATTTGCTTTGAATTGAGTAGTGCTTTCTGGCTGGTCACATGGTTATTTTTGCATACTTATTCTTTTATAGCATAACATGAAACACCTTAGTTAGTGCCAAGCTTTACCTAACAATTTAATGCTTTGTTTCTTCTTAAAAACAGCCTTCCTAGCCTTTTATGTGAGACAATACTTTTTGTTACTATAGTTTCACACAGCCTTTTTTTAGTTGTATATTTTTCATGCATATCTCTTATTAATTCAACAATAGACTCGACTTGTGGAGAAAGCTTTTGTTTTGAAAATGACTACTTTCAAAGTATTTGTGAAGCTAACGGATATTACACAAGAAGCAGCTAACACTTTTTACTTGGACCATTTCTGTATATCTTACTGAGCAACTCAAGCTCAATATTCTCAACATTCTATTATTATGAATTTCCTCAGAACTCAAGGCAGGAATTATATTTTTATAGCAGCCTTACAAATGAGAGGCTTGTGGTTAATGATGCAATTGTGTGTCTGTGTGTGTGTGTGTGTGTGTGTGTGTGTGTGTGTGTGTGTGTGTGTGTGTGTGTGTGTGTGTGTGTAAATGTATATACATATATATATTTGGGTGCTGAGCATTGGAGCTAATGGCAAGACCTCTGATACTCATTAGAGCAACACCAGTTGGTCGACACAGACAGGTGATTCACAGGTGTGTGAGATCACCAATTCCCAAGTAGGGGAATATTTCCTTTCCCTGGGGACTGTGCGATCACAGAGTTAGTATATATGATTATCAGGGGGCAGAACATGTCGATATCAATGACTTCAATTTTATAACATCGATCTGTTGGGTATTGGGGCACTTGCCATTCACTCCAGTGCCCTACTCCTCTCTCTCTCTCTCTCTCTGTATATATATATATATATATATATATATATATATATATATATATATACATATATATATATATATATATATATATATATACACACACACACACACACACACACACACACACACACACACACACACACACACACACACACACACACACACACAGACTCATAGATAGGTGTATATATTTGTATTTTTAAGGAAGAAACTGTGGGAAAATATAAAATCGTCCCTTCCCAAAAAACTTCCCTTGGCATTTGATTCCATCTAGGAAGCTGAAACATGGGTTATAATTTTGGGTATTTTGAGTTCTGGATCTTCTTCCAATAGCCAAAGATCATGGACCCTTGATAGAGCCCCCTTATTATGGACACTCTTAAAACTGTAGCTGTATGTTTTTAAGGTTTTAAGGTTTTAGCAGTCCGTTCTTCTTTTCATTCAATCTTCTGTGTGTGACTATATGATCTAAAGACTGCAGAATGGAATTAATGTGCTATCTGTTACTATGCAAGAGCCTAAATTGATTCCAGTAATGTCTGTGGCATACTCTATTTCTAAATAAAATAAAGGATCGTTTATTAAGAGAATAAAGAAACCATTCTCTTGCTTGCAAGAAACCCACCAAAATGAAAAATAAGATATGTGTATTAAGGCATATACTTCTTTGAGTTTTCATTTTGTTTATAATAATGCTAGTGCTAATATTGCCATCTTGTATAGGAGTATTTTTGATATTTACATGGACTACAGGAAGGGTATTATTATTATTATTATTATCAACTGAATATTATAACAGGGTTTTTCTTAGTACTGTACTTTATCCCACATACAGTATTCTACATGCATATATTTTATACACTCTCTCATTCACACACACACACACACACACCACATATATATATATATATATATATATATATATATATATATATATATATATATATATATATATACGTGTGTTTATGTGTACACACAGAAGACACACATGTATAGTTAAACAAAATTTCCATTTTGATTTTTTTTTTTTTTTAGGACATGAAGTACACACACTGGCATATAATCTAGTTCTCTACTATACACACACACAAACATGCTCATATGTTTTTGTACACATGTACTTTACACATAAATATATATATATATATATATATATATATATATATATATATACACACATACACACACACACACAAACACACACACACACACACACACACTGTGTGTGTGTGTGTGTGTGTGTGTATGTGTGTGTGTGTGTGTGTGCAATATGGGTGAGAGTTAGGCATTACTAATGTCTGCATTCTAGTAAATCTTACTTAATGTTTTACTTATTCACTATCATACATTGGCTATGTGTTGCACCTGTAATCTTTGCAATGTTTTTATGTCAGCATATTTTTTTCTTTGTATTGCTAAGTACATTTATTACTTGTTATTATCTTTGCCAATGCAGTTTGAGTCATGGCTGGAAAGTGTCCTGGGACCAGTTCACTTTCCTGGTTACCAAAGTATAAATAAATATGAAATAGAACTAAGGGGGGTGAAAATGACAGAAATAGTTAAGGAACTAGTAAAACAGATTTTAATTCTGCATCATTCATGAGAGAGAGAGCGATAGAGAGAGAAAAAAAACTCTCATTGAAGGCACTGATAAGTAGCAGACAGACTTAGTTTGGAGTCCTACTACTCGTCACCTGTAAATGCACGGCAAGGATCATTTATTGCAGTGGGAATTTTCATGCCCAGGATGAGTGTGTGGGAGGAAGGTCTGTCATTTCATTTAGAATTACAAAAGAATCCTTTTACAAAAGCCTGCTATTTACCTACTGTATTTTGCTGCACGTAGCTAACAGCTATTTATAGCACAGAACAAGCTCTGACAGACACAAAAATGAGGCTCAGTCAGGGAAACATAAAAGTAGCTCTGTTACAGAAGGTGTGTTAAATGACAATGCTTCACAGTCCTGCCATTCTATCTTAATGGCATGAGAAAACATAACCAATTCCTTATGTCTAGCATGACATATAGAAAGAGGGCTTGAAATGTATTCTGGGAAGAAGGAAAACAAGAATATGTTGCCAAGGCAGGCTCCATCATCCATTTTGAGGGAAACAAAAATTGTAAAATAAGCACTTGGAGTGATTTTGAGGCATTAAAAAAGCTCAGAAAACAAAAATACAATGAAAAAACATGTTTTTTTTATTTTATTTCTAAGGTGGAGTTTTCCTTTAAAGGACCACTACAGGCAAATGATGAAAAAACATATATTTTTTATCTAGTCATGATTTTCTACACCTCCCAAAGCTACTTTCAACCAAAAAGTGTTCATTCTAAAATGTATTTATTTTTTTCTCCTGTCTGCCCTCATGGGGGCAGACATCCTGATGAGAGTATTTTCCTTTGATAGTCTAAATTTGTCCCAAAATGCAGTATGATAGCCCTGATTGTGAGAACAATTAGCCCTACCCTTTGCTGTCAGATCAGACTTCCATTCACTTTGAATGGAAAACCTGAAAAATATTGCCAAGTTTAACGGTCAGTAGATCAAGTGTCACTGTCTGTACTGTACTGAGTTTTATAAATATTGTTCCTACTGATGTTCTACACTTTTTCTGAAAGAAGCTTGCAAAAGTGTCAGCAAATTAATGAGTTAAAAAGACTTTTTACAAACAGCAGTTTTGTTACCATCAGTTCCTGAACAAGTTACTCCTCCCATTTTCCCTCCTTCAGTGAGCCAGAATCTCACATTTCCGACCAGAGTTTCGCTGTGGCGACCCCTAACCAGGAAAAACTGAAAGACTAGGTTCAGCTAATTAGCAAACTTTCATGGCAATAGACATCAAACAAATCTCAGCCTGGGGTGCCACTAAAACTGTTCCCTAATGACTCTACTCCTGTGGACTAGTACTATCCCAGGAAAACTGGCGGAAAACACTAATCTCAAGCCACCCTTTTGTCCTAGATTTTGATTTTCTCAGATTTACACAGTGAAATATTTGCTTTGAATTGAGTAGTGCTTTCTGGCTGGTCACATGGTTATTTTTGCATACTTATTCTTTTATAGCATAACATGAAACACCTTAGTTAGTGCCAAGCTTTACCTAACAATTTAATGCTTTGTTTCTTCTTAAAAACAGCCTTCCTAGCCTTTTATGTGAGACAATACTTTTTGTTACTATAGTTTCACACAGCCTTTTTTTAGTTGTATATTTTTCATGCATATCTCTTATTAATTCAACAATAGACTCGACTTGTGGAGAAAGCTCCCAAGTTATAAAGCTTTTCTAACTAGTAGTACTACTACTTTGGTTAAGGTCACAGAGTTAAGAGCACATGAAGTAGCATCCATTTCATGAAAAACAGTCCTACAGTGCAATCAATTTCATTGTTTGCTCAAGGCAAGACAAAACCTGAATCAAAAATCATTTTGGATTCTACCATGTCAGACTAAAAGTGCAAGGCCAAATTAGGTACACTTTTGATGTATGTTGGTCTGACACCCAGCACTATTACCCATCTGTCCCCATCACACTGCCCTCAATCCATTCAGGCATTTACATACATGACGATACTTGTATCTTACAACATTGCCAGCAGCTGTACCAACCACTTTAGAAAACACTGCTGCAATGCCTTTGTCAACCAATATAATAGATGCATGCTAGCGCTAGACTCCCCACATCTGTTCAGCAAGACAGTGTCCGTTTGGCTTTGCTCCACAGTTCTCTGTTACACCATATAGATCATAGGGGCATATATGCATGCATGCACACACACACACACACACACACACACACACACACACACACACACACACACACACACACACACACACACACACACACACACACACACACACACACACACAGACAATGACACGCGCTACTCTCCAGAGCAAGGAGATGCCAGTCCAGCTTTGATCCATTTTTCTGTTAAACCATTCACCATGTATGCCTCCACACACACACACACACACACACACACACACACACACACACACACACACACACACACACACACACACACACACAAACACACACAGTGTACCACTGAAGTGTGTTGCTATACCCACCTCTCCAGAGAACACTGCTTCAATTTCCACTGAGTTGTCTGAGCTACTGACAATGTCAACTCATAACACCCCCCCCCCAGATGTCACATGCACACAAATAATGTACCAGTGAAGACAGGTGCTTTCCCCACCACTCCAAAACCAATGCTCCAATGTCTATGAGGGCAAAAAACATATATGATGTCAGTTCACTACCCACAATTATTGCAGAAAGCCACCTGCTCAGACGTAACTCTCTCCCTAACAAGTCAGCTTAATACATGACATTCCATCTTTCAATTCTTGTTCTTTGTTACATCATGTACAACCTGTGTACATGGATGAACATACACACACTGGCACACACACACACACACACACACACACACACACACACACACACACACACACACACAAAAAAAAAAACACACACGCACCCACACCCACCATGTACTGCTGAAGTGTGTTGCATTACCCATCTCTCCACAAAACACTGCTTCAATTACAACTGAGTGTGAAAGGTACTGACACTGTCAACTCATACCGATTGTTTCTTTGAAGGATAATAGACTCACAGGTATGACGGAGGTACCCAGTGGCAATATTGGTAAAGAAAAAGGCAACAGAGGCGAAGAAGCTTCATTTACGTTCAGACATACACAAGTGCAAACAGCACCCACACTACTAAATGATTAGTAAGTTATACAATGATGATATATTTCCACCTGGCAGGCAAGTGCCATAGCCTGTTGAAAACATGCTTCACCAAAAATGACAGATAAATAAGCACACACAGCGGTCATGTCATATATTTTAGGAATCCTTGCAATACTGATGTACGAAAAATGCAAATAATTTGACTGTTATGGATCATTCAAGGCATCCACTATAAATAGTTACTCACTGCAAAGTGAATAATAGTATTATAGGGAATGAAGCTTATCTTCTGTAATAAATGTATTATACTTGTGGCAACAGAACATGTACTAGTAGGCCAATGGTTTGAGAATAGTAAGAGTCTAGCATGTATAAACTATGCATCAAGAGATAAAAGAAGTGATGCTCTTCTGAAAGTAAAAGATTGGCTTTCTGACTGCTGCTGAGCATCTTAGGCGACATTATGTGTGTATATACATATACATGTATGTATAAATATCTCTATAGCACAAGGTGTAAATGCACTGAGCTTAAAGAAACAGGAGAGAGGACGAGTTTGAATCCAGCTTGCAGCTATATATATATATATATATATATTTTTTTTTAAACTGTGTGTAGAATAATTAATAGGGAGAGTGACATCCCTACAAATTATCACATTGATAATAAGGTCCTAAGTATGGAATCAGTCTTGAGGGACTTGGGCACTCTGGTTGATAGCAAATTGACTTTAGACCAACATATTGCCTCCATTGTACGGAAAGCTTTTTACATGGCCCATCTCATTAATAAGGGCATCTCATCCAAGGAAAAGGTGGTCATAACATCCCTGTATTCTTCCCTTATAAGACCCATTATTGAGTGCAATACCCCTTTTGGCATGTACCTCACAAAGTACATGCAGCAGCTGGAGAGACCACAGAGGTTCCTCACCCGGAGGATCCAGGGCCTCAAACATCTAACCTACAAAGATAGGCTAAAAGCCCTGTCCTTCTACTCAGTCTCCTACAGACTTCTTAGAGGTGACCTCTGTCTGGCATACAAAGCAATCTCAGACCCTGCCCTGATGGGACTGCTGTTATCTGCAAGTCAAGCTCCACTTGATTAACCTGCACATGCGACCTCAACCTGATCTGTGACATCAATAGGACTTGTTGGTTAGACAGATTTGTGCCCCAGAGAATTCTCCTTTTGTGGAATAGACTTCCTCTTCACGTAAAGCAGAGTATCTCATTAACTCTTTTTAAATTCAACTTATATAACTGGATGGGAAAGAAAATAAACCCCTGGGACTTCACCTGTGTCCCTGGTGGACAGTGGCATAGGGTGTTGACTTGTTGGTACATGGGCTAAATTCTTGGCTAGGCTTGTAAGAGCCTCAGGCCCAATAGCCTAGTAAATTCCTATGACATTTTATATATATATATATATATATATATATATATATATATTCTTGCCTGACTACTACAATACTGCTCATATATCTACAATCTTTATTATTGTCTTGCCCAGTGATATTACCTTTTCTCTCCCTACCTTACCTTCTATTCTCTCTCCCATACCACATGCACCAGTCCCTCACTGCACTCTCTCACCCAAGCTCCCTCATTCATATCTCCCAATTCTTGTCTCTTACTTTATTTCTCCTAACCAATTTTACCAGAAGTCCTCCTAACCAATTTTATCACAGCAAGCCCTCCTATTCCTTTCCATTAACTACATTAGTTTCTTGTATGCTGTCTGAACTGTCCTCTCCTACATTTGCTTATCTGTGTTCTCTTATTTCTGACCCATACCTCATTTTTGCCTGCTTTGTTTTGCAGAGGTTAGAAAGCCCTGGTAAAGGAACAACAACTGAGGACCCACAGTAATTTGCCGTCTCCCAGTGTGTACTACCTAAGCAAGGACTCTGAACCCTGTATTCCTGGACTTCTTACAACCAATGTATGTTTAGTAACTCACTAATGCTTTTTCATCCTACCTCCTGCATTATGGATACTTGCACATCCCAAGAGTCATCATCTTCTTTCGGCTGTTCCCATTAGGGGTCGCCACAGTGGATCAACTGTTTCCATTTCTTCCTGTCCTCTGCATCATGCTCTTTCACACCATCCGCCTGCATGTCCTCTCTCACCACATCCATAAACCTTATCTTAGGCCTTCCTCTTTTCCTCTTACCTGGCAGCTTCATCCTTAGCATCCTTTTCCCAATATACCCAGCATCCCTCCTCAGCACATGTCCAAACCAATGCAATCTCGCCCCTCTTGCTCCAAACTGTCCAACCTGAGCTGACCCTCTAATATACTGATTCCTAATCCTGTCCATCCTAGTCACACCCAGTGCAAATCTTAACATCTTTAACTCTGCCACATCCAGCTCTGACTCCTGCCTTTTTGTCAATGCTACCGTCTCCAACCCATATAACATAGCTGGTCTCACTACCCTCTTGTAGACCTTCCCTTTCACTTTTGTTGGTACCCATCTGTCACAAATTACTCCTGACACTCTTTTCCACCCATTCCACCCTGCCTGTACTCTCTTCTTCACCTCTCTTCCACACTCACCATTACTCTGAACTGTTGATCCCAAGTACTTAAACTCATCCACCTTTACCAACTCTACTCCCTGCATCCTCACCATTCCTCTACCCTCCCTCTCATTTACACAGATATATTCTGTTTTAGCCCTGCTGACCTTCATTCCTCTCCTCTCTAAAGCATATCTCCATCTTTCCACGGTCTCCTCAACCTGGTCCCTACTCTCACTACATATCACAATGTCATCTGCAAACATCATAGTCCACGGGGCCTCCTGTCTAATCTCATCTGTCAACCTGTCCATCACCATTGCAAATAAAAAGGGCTCAGAGCTGATCCTTGATGTAATCCCACCTCCACCTTAAACGTATCTGTCACTCCCACCGCAGTCCTCACCAATGTCACACTACCCTTGTACATATCCTGTACCACTCTTACATACTTCTCTGCCACTCCCGACATCCTCATACAATACCACAACTCCTCTCTAGGCACCCTGTCATATGCTTTCTCTAAGTCCACAAAGACACAATGCAACTCCTTCTGACCTTCTCTGTATTTCTTCAACAACACTCTCAGAGCAAATATTGCATTTGTAGTGCTCTTTCCTGGCATGAAACCATACTGCTGATCACTAATCATCACGTCCCTTCTTAACCTAGCTTCCACTACTCTTTCCCATAACTTCAAGCTATGACTGATCAATTTTATCCCTCTGTAGTTACTGCAGCTCTGCACATCGCCCTTATTCTTAAAGATAGGTACCAAAACACTTTTTCTCCACTCCTCAGGCATCCTCTGACTTTCCAAAATTTCATTAAACAATCTGGTTAGAAATTCCACTGCCATTTCTCCTAAGCACCTCCATGCTTCCACTGGTATGTCATCTGGGCCAACAGCCTTTCCATTCTTCATCCTCTTCATAGCTGTCCTTACTTCCTCCTTGTTAATCTGCTTCACTTCCTGATTCACTATCCCCACATCATCCAACCTTCTCTCTCTCTCATTCTCTTCACTCATCAGCCCTTCAAAGTACTCTTTCCATCTACTCAACACACTCTCCTCACTTGTGAGTACATTTCCCTCACTATCCTTTATCACCCTTACCTGCTGCACATCTTTCCCAGCTCTGTCCCTCTGTCTAGCCAATTGGTACAGGTCCTTTTCTCTCTCTTTAGTGTCCAATCTCTCATACAACTCTCTATATGCCATATCTTAGCCTTCACCACCTCTCTCTTTGCCATGCACCTCATCTCCTTATACTCATGTCTACTTTCTTCATCTCTTTGACAATCCCACTTCTTCTTCGCCAGCCTCTTCCTCTGTATACTCTCCTGTACTTCCTCATTCCACTACCATGTCTCCTTGTCCTCCTTCCTCTGTCCAGATGTCACACCAAGCACCTTCCTAGCAGTCTCCCTTACTAGCTCTGCTGTAGTTACCCAGCTATTTGGTAACTCTTCATTGCCTCCCAGTGCCTATCTTAACTCTTCCCTGAACTCCACCTCACAATCATTTTTTTAACTTCCACCATTTAATCCTTGGCACTGCTTTCACACTCCTCCTCCGCTTCTTGATCACCAACATCATCCTGCAGACCACCCTTCTATGCTGCTTAACTACACTTTCCCCAGTCACCACTTTACAGTCTCCAATCTCCTTCAGACTGGCCCTCCTACATAGGATATAATCCACCTGTGTGCATCTTCCTCCACTCTTGTACATCACCCTATGCTCCTCCCTCTTCTTAAAATATGTATTCACCACAGCCATGTCCATCCTTTTCGCAATGCCAAGAGTCAGTAATATAATTCCCTACCTTCAGCTTACCAACTGCCCTTCCTGCCTTTACTACTCTTATTCTTGTACAGATTTAACTGGAACCCATTGCTAGCCCCTTCAGCATTTTCTAATTTAGGTCCTGACAGAAATGCTAAGTAGCTAAACTTCCTAGAGTGAGCTTTACTTTTTAAGCAGTCAGACCTGTAAGTCACCAACCTGACTCTGACTGATTGTTTCCAGCCAGTAAAGCATCCGGGGTGGTTCTTCCCACTCCGTTTGCCCTGTGGGCTCACCCCGCTCTTCTAGCCTTCCCCCAAATGCCACCTGCCCCCAGCGAGCCTATCTTTATTTTTCCCTTTCTCCACCCAGCCAGCCTAATTACCCTATAGTAGCCCTTCCCTCATTACTCCACCTACTTAAAGCCATCCCACTAAAACACATCACTCTCTCTACCTCCCTAGCAATTAAAGCCCCCTCCTCTTTCTTATAATTCTAACAAAACCTTTATCTCTTTTTCAACCCTCTCTTCTTCATAGCCATCTTTCTTCTCCAAATCTATACTTATCATTCTCCCTTAACACAGATATGACCTCCTTAATTCTCCACACCCTCTGGGCCCCCTGCTTCCTCCTTGTATTCCTAATTCCCTTATGCTATGCCAGCTTATATTCCTCCAATGCTTGTCTAATATTACCTTCAACAATAACTACCACACAAACCCACCTTCACCTTCAATCTTACTCTCATTTCCATTCTACCTCCTCTTCCCTTATTCAGCCTAACCCTCTGCACCTATTCCACCCTAAAATCTTCGCCACCACAGCTAAGATACTGACACCTAAACTAATCTTAGATTTTCCTAAACTCTTACTTTGCAAACATAAATGGCTAAGGGTTATTTCCTTTAACAACCCAGTCTTAGCTGGAGATATCCATCCCGACCCTGGTTCTAGTCCCTTTATTAACAGCACCTACCCCTTATCTCCTTCCTCCTCCCACAACACCCTTACAATCTTTACCATCAACGCCCAGAGTCTTAACAATAAAGTTCACCAATTTCAAACTTGGCTAAGCCATAACCAACCAGACATCTTAGCCATCTCTGAAACTTGGCTCAAACCCTATATCTCCGACTCTGAAATCCTGCCCTCAGGATTTAATACTCTCAGAAATGACTGATTAAATAAAAAAGGTGGCGACACTGCCTTGATCTACTTTAACCTTCTTACCTTAATTCCCCTCCAAATTCCAATTCCTCAATTCAGCAACACTGAACTTACAGCTGGTCTACTAAAAATGAATAAACACAAGAATATCTGCATCATTGCCCTATATCTCTCACCTGGTAACAACATCTCTACCCTCGAAGATATTCTCCTATGGGCTTCAACTGATACAAAACTTACATTCTAGGGGATGTAAATATTGACTGGAATAAAGTCAATAGACCCTCTCTTTCCCTATCCATTAACCTCTATAACTTTACTCGAGTAATCCTCCCCATCATCCGACCCAACAAAACAAATCCCCCTGGATCCACTATTGATTGGATCCTAATCTCCCATCCAAATAAAATAGCCAACTCTGGCACAATTCCTGACACCATTAGCGACCATCTCCCAGCTTTCATTCATCGTTCAACTAGCTCTACCCCACACCAGCACCAATACATTCTCACTCACAAACTCAGTAGCTTCAACCCCACAACTTTCTCAAATACTTTCAAACAAATGAACTGGCAAATTCTAAACACCCTTCCTCTTGGCAAAGCTATACACTACTTCAACTCTGTCTTTCTAGACACTCTAAACTCCCTAGTCTCACTAAGAAACAAAAGGATAAAAACTAATACAGCTCCTTGGCTATCCAAAGACACAAAACAAATTATGCATCAAAGGGACAAATTATGGAAGCTTTACCAAAACAATAAACTGCTCAATACCTTTCTCCAATACAAACACCTCCATAACCTTGCAAAACAGCTAATCACTAAGGACAAAGAATCCTACTATATTAAGTTCCAGTCCAATAACAATAAAAACCCCAAGCAATTCTGGAAATCAATAAACTCACTTCTCAATCCAGGCTCCAAGAATAACCCCTGTCCTGACCCAAGTAAATCTGACCTAGAACTAGGCTCTGAATTTAACTCATTTTTCACAGAAACCATTTCTGACCTGACCAAGACTTTCCCCAACAACAATCCACCAGTCCCTCACTCTTCTCCATCTAACTTCC